>NC_084526.1:14047807-14280307 GCF_024500275.1 Phycodurus eques | reverse complement strand
GGGCACAAGCACGTCATCGTGCCCGTTCTTCTTTGTTGGTTTACGGTGCTTCTTTGTTGCTTTTAGCCACTTCTTTGTGGCTGGAGGACTAGGCATCGAAACCGGGAACCGAAATTTTTAAATTTGAACAGTTCCAGGACAACCGAAACGTTAGTCCCGGTTCCAATCGGTTCTCGATTCTTGATGCACAACCCTAAGCATGACTATGCAAAAGTTACTTCTAATATATAATTACCCTTCTAGTTGTGGAGTCACACTTAGTAGTTTGTGTTTGATTCTACTAACAATTAACGAGGGGTGATGAAACCATAATATCTTTGGCGGAGGTAATAGAGAGTAACAGGAGCGACAAATAAATATGTATACAATATATATATATATATATAATATGTCAATAATAATTTAATTAAGCTGAGGAGCTCCTCCATGTCGTGGTTCACCACCATCTTGTGCCATCTATAGGCAATTATTAACCTTTCAGGGGTGTCAGGGGTAGCGCTGCACAATATTGGAAAAAAATGTGATTTTCTTAGACCCTGCAATATATTTTGCAATGTTAAAAAAATATAGGATAACCTACATGTAACGTGAAAACCAGCAGACATTTCTCTTTTTATTTGTATGAAGTCTACCTGTATTTATTCGCACAGTATTGAGTAATAGTCCCGCCAGACATGGACTTAAAATAATTTCTTTTCATGCCAAGTTATCATGTGGTCCTTATATTGGGTAAAAAAATTTTTTTTTTTTTTTAAAAAAGAGTTGGGAAATGCTTAACTGTCACCCCCTAAATGTGTTAGGATATCAATATCTGCGAAATCTAGAAGTTGCTCAAGGCCTTTTGAAATTTTAATGAAATTCGAATTTCTGGAATCACTAATTTTTACAGAAATTGTACCAAGAACACAGTCGCACAACAAAATAAAATTTTATATTTTTAATAAATGCACTGTTGTAGTATGGGCGGCACGGTGGACGACTGGTTAGAGCGTCAGCCTCACAGTTCTGAGGACCCGGGTTCAATCCCCGGCCCCGCCTGTGTGGAGTTTGCATGTTCTCCCCGTGCCTGCGTGGGTTTTCTCTGGGCACTCCGGTTTCCTCCCACATGCATTAATTGGAGACTCTAAATTGCCGTAGGCATGACTGTGACTGTGAGTGCGAATGGTTGTTTGTTTGTATGTGCCCTGTGATTGGCTGGCAACCAGTTCAGGGTGTACTCCGCCCCCTGCCCGATGACAGCTGGGATAGGCTCCAGCACGCCCGCGACCCTAGTGAGGAGAAGCGGCTCAGAATATGGATGGATGGATGGATGTTGTAGTATGGCAAACAACATACAAGTACTGGTGTAGTACATCAAAATAAACAAACTTGTCATGCTATTATGACAATGTTGCAACAGTATCATCATAGTTTAGTTTCAGTGATCAGTACTATTGTCACTCAAAAATGACAAATATGCTACATCAAGACAAACAAGAAACTCTTATGACTTGAAATCACAGCTATATTAGTACTATAGCATGATGATAAAATTAGTGCTGTCAAACATTTAAAAAAAATTGGGATTAATTATGATTTGTAATTCTTCCTCTTTTCTTTTCGGCTTGTCCCTTTAGGGGTCGCCACAGTGTGTCATCCTTTTCCATCTCTGCTTCCTGTTCTCTTCAGTGCCACTGTCTCTAATCCGTACATCAAGGGTGGCCTCACCACTGTTTTATAAACTTTGCCCTTCATCCTAGCAGAGACTCTTCTGTCACATAACACACCTGACACCTTCCTCCACCCGTTCCAACCTGCTTGGACCGGTTTCTTCACTTCCTGACCACACTTACCATTGCTCTGGATGGTTGACCCCAAGTATTTAAAGTCGTCCACTCTTGCTATCGCTTCTCCCTGTAGCCTCACTCTTCCCCCACCACCCTTCTCATTCATGCACATATATTCTGTCTTACTTTGGCTAATTTTCATTCTTCTGCTTTCCAGTGCATGCCTCCATCTTCCTAACCGTTTCTCCACCTGCTTCCTGCTTTCACTGCAGATCACAATGTCATCTGCAAACATCATGGTCCACGGGGATTCCAGTCTAACCTCATCTGTCAGCCTATCCATCACCACTGCAAACAGGAAGGGGCTCAGGGCTGATCCCTGATGCAGTCCAACCTCCACCTTAAATTCGTCTGTTACACCTACAGCACACCTCACCGCTGTTCTGCTGCTCTCGTACATGTCCTGTATTATTCTAACATACTTCTCTGCCACTCCAGACTTCCGCATGCAGTACCACAGTTCCTCTCTGGGTACTCTGTCATAGGCTTTCTCTAGATCTACAAAGACACAATGTAGATCCTTTCCATCAACATCCTCAAGGCAAATAATGCATCTGTGGTACTCTTTCTAGGCATGAAACCATAATGTTGCTCGCAAATACTCACTTCTGTCCTCGGTCTAGCCTCCACTACTCTTTACCATAACTTCATTGTGTGGCTCATCAACTTTATTCCTCTATTGTTCCCACAGCTCTGCACACATCACCCTTGTTCTTAAAAATGGGCACCAGCACACTTTTCCTCCATTCCTCAGGCATCTGCTCACCCGCTAGAATTCTGTTGAAAAAGCTGGTCAAAAACTCCACAGCCACCTCCCCTAAATGCTTCCATACCTCCACAGGTGTGTCATCAGGACCAACTGCCTTTCCATTTTCCATCCTCTTTAATGCCTTTCTAACATCCCCCTTACTAATCATTGCCACTTCCTGGTCCATCACACTTGGCTCCTCTACTCTTGCTTCGCTCTCATTTTCCTCATTCATCAAATCCTCAAAGTATTCTTTCCATCTATCTAGCACACTACTGGAACAAGTCAACACATTTCCATCTCTACCCTTAATCACCCTAACCTGCTGCACATCCTTCCCACCTCTATCCCTCTGTCTGGCCAACCTGTATAGATCCTTTTCTGTGTCAACCTGGCATACATCTCATCATATGCCATCATACCATCATACAAGATGGCGCCTACCAGTGTGGTCGCCTGGGTTACGCGCTCTCTTGTATTGTTTTTGTTTTTGTGTTTTTCGTTTGTCTTTGGAGACATTACACGACTCACTTACACAAGGTGAGACTTGCTAACCATCAAGGAGGCTACTCCTTGATGGTTAAACTTGCATCATTCATTCTGGCTGGCGTGTACATTCCGCCTCAAGCTAACACAAACGCAGCACTGCTAATGCTCGCCGAACAAGTCAACGAAATTGAAAAAAAACACCCGGACTCACCCCTCATTATTCTCGGGGACTTTAACAAAGCTAAACTCAACCACGAACTCCCTAAATACAAGCAGCACATCGACTGTCCTACCAGGGAAAATAAGATTTTGGAACACTGCTATACTATGCTAAAAAACGCATACCGTGCCAAACATCGTGCAGCACTCGTCTGATCACTGCTTAATTCACTTAATACCGAAAGATGGAACTTCGAAGCTTTTTAGACTGCACAGACTAGAGTGTCTTTGAAAATTCAGCTGGCAAACCTGGATGAATATACGGACACTGTCACATTTTATATCAGTTTCTGTGAAGATGTGTGTGTACCAACAAAGTCATTTCGCACATTCAATAACAAGCCGTGGTTCACTGCCAAATTTAAGCAGCTTCGCCAAGCTTAGGAAGACGCATATCAAAGCGGGGACAGGGCCCTGTATAATCGAGCTAGAAACCAGCTGACTAAAAAAAATTAACATTGCAAAGAGGAACTATGCAGCAAAGTTGGAAAAACTGTTTAGCGCTAACGATACGAAATCAGTCTGGCATGCATTCCAATCGCTGACAAATTACAAGCGACGATCCCCCCAAGCTGAGAAAAATAGCACACTAGCCAACGACTTGAATACCTTCGACTGCAAATTTGAAAAGGACACTTTCACACTCCACACCCACCACCGACCACTATCACACCAACGACTTCTGCGTTAACCATCCGCAAACAGGATGTGAGACGCATTTTCAAACAACAAAAGATTAACAAAGCGGCAGGCCCAGACCATGTGTCCCAATCGTGCCTCAAAGTCTGCGTGGACCAGCTACCTCCAGTCTTCACTCAGATCTTCAATAGATCTCTGGAACTGTTTCATACGCTCCACCATCATTCCAGTCCGCAAGAAACCGGCAATCTCGGGTCTAAATGACTACAGACCTGTCGCCTTGACATCTGTGGTCATGAAGTCCTTTGAACGTCTCATGCTGGACCACCTCAAAAGCGTCACAGGTCCCCTGCTGGACCCCCTGCAGACCTGTTTGCCTACCGAGCAAACAGGTCTGCGGATGGCGCAGTCAACATGGGACTGCACTTCATCCAAGAACACCTCGACAGTGCAGGGACTTACGCAAAGATCCTGTTTGTGGACTTCAGCTCAGCGTTCAACACCATCATCCCTGAACTCCTTTCCTCCAAGCTTCTCCAGCTCAGCGTCGCACCTGCCATCTGCTAGTGGATTTACAGCTTCCTGACGGGCAGGACACAGCAGGTGAGGCTGGGGGAGGCTACCTCATCCACACGCAGTATCAACACTGGGGTGCCCCAAGGTTGTGTCCTCTCTCCACTGCTCTTCTCTCTTGACACGAACGACTGCACTTCAACGCACCCGGCTGTCATCGGCCTCTTCAAGGACGGTAACGATTCTGCATATCGACAGGAAGTGGAGCGGCTGGAGCTGTGGTGCAACCGACACAACCTGGAGCTGAACTCGCTCAACACTGGACTTCAGGAGGCATCCTTCGCCACAGCTGCCCCTCACGCTGTCCAGCTGCCTTGTGTCAACTGTCGAGACCTTCATGTTCCTGGGAATTACAGTCTCTCAGGACCTGAAGTGGGCGATCAACATCAACGGCGTTCTCAAAAAGGTCCAGCAGAGGATGTACTTCCTGCGGCTTCTGAGAAAGCATGGCCTCCCACAGGAGCTGCTGAGGCAGTTCTACACAGTGGTCATCGAATAAGTCCTGTGTTCTTCCATCACAGTCTGGTTTGGTGCTGCTACAAAAAAAAAGGCCAAACGCCGACTGTAACGGACAATCAAAACTGCTGAAACGATTGTCGGTACACCCCTACCTTTCCTTGAGGACATGCACACTGCCAGAAATAAGACAAGAGCGTGCAAAATCCTTTCGGACCCTCCACATCCCAGTCACCAGCTCTTCCGGCTCCTTCCCTCAGGTAGGCGCTACCGATCAATGCAAACTAGAACTAGCAGACATTCCAACAGCTTCTTCCCTCTTGCAATTAACTTCTTAAACACCTAACCTACAATTCCATTGCAACATGGTGGCAATTTTTATGTCTTTGAGTTTGTTGTCATATTTCTGTCGGGCCAATTATATATTACTCGTGCACTCACTAGTAGTAGTCTCACCACGCTGCACTATTTGCATATCTGTTGTTGACCAATACTGGCCACTGATGCCAAAGTAGCATCTATACCATTTGCACACTGACTGAGGAGTACCTGCAATATTTGCACAATCAACATTGTCCCAGATTATCGTACTATTCGCTTGAAGTCTCGGCGCCCTTTGCACAATGGTCATTGCACCGGACTATTGCAATATTAGTCATTCGAACTGCTCTAAGTGCTGGACGACTTTTTTTCTTTTTGCACAATTGTAAAAAAAAAAAAAATGTTTATATAAAAATTATTAAATTTTTATTTTATTTTTTATGTACCAGAATTACCAGATAACTAGCAAACCTTCATTGCTCAGTGACTTTTTTTTTTTGGTCAATGTCTTTATGTCTCAAATGTGTTCTCTGTCAATTGGCTGTCTGTTGTCGTACTAGAGCAGCTCCAATTACCGGAGACAAATTCCTTGTGTGTTTTTTGGACATACTTGGCAAATAAAGATGATTCTGATGCCTCTTAACTTTTCACTACGTTGCATCTCAATGTATTCCTTTCTCCTCTTCTCGGTCCGCTCAGTGTCCCACTTCTTAGCTAACCTCTTTCCTTGTATGATTTCCTGTACTTTGAGGTTCCACCACCAAGTCTCCTTCTCTCCTTTCCTGCCACAAGATACACCAAGTACTCTCCTGGCTGTCTCTCTGATCACTTTGGCTGTAGTGGTCCTGTCTCTTGGAAGCTCTTCCTGTCCACCGAGAGCATGTCTCACCTCTTCCCGAAAAGCCGCACAACGCTCTTCCTTTCTCAGCTTCCACCATATGGTTCTCTGCCCTGCAGGTTAACGGAGTCGGGGGAAGATGTTGTTATCCCAGGCCACGACCGATCAGGTATGGAATTCTTTAGATGAACGCTCATATTTGTTTGTTTTAAGCCGGATGCCCTTCCTGACGCAACCATCTGCATTTATTTGGGCTTGTGACCGGCCTACAGTTTGCACTGGCTTCTGCCCCCTATAGGGCTGCATTAGCACAATGCATCACATGATATGGTAAAAAAATCCTGAATTCATTGCATAATTTTAAAGGTCTTGCTCAACCTCCAAATATTGATTAATATAGATAACATTCTTCCCAATCATTTTTATATATTCATACATATTGTTGGGGTGAGAACATGAACTTGTAAAAGTTATTAAAAAAGGACCACCCTACCAGTTATACTGTAGAATCATTGTCACATTCCTAACACTATTTGTTTATAATCAGGCTATTATTTTACACCTATGTTTTAACATATGCATTAGTATTGATCTATTATATATTAGTATTTCTATATTTGAGTGCATTAGTTTAAGCAAAACACGTTATGTACAACTGAAGTTTGTCTCTTTAATAATGCCGTGACTCTCCCCCCTCCCTCCAAGTGTAATCTGATGCGACATGCATTCGTTCATCACATTCTGAAGAGGAATAGAAGAGAAAACAGTATCCTTTACTGTCATTGCACTGGGGATTCAATGAAATATTGGGGGTGCTCCCTTGGAGCACTCCGGGCTGCTGTGTGTGTTTTGTTTCATGGGTTATAATTTACCATAACATCGTTGCTAATCTTATGAGCAGTTCCAACCAGGTTCCTCTGCCGGTCACTTATTATTATAACAGTTGATTGCCTGCATATCAATACACCAACATCGCACAAGACCCTGTGATGTGACTATTGCGCACTCATACATTGCGATGAAGATGCTCAAACAATATAGTTTGCAGCCCTATCAGTTGGGCTACCATTACTTGCGCAATTTGCGGCAGGGCCCGGTAACTTTCCATCGCAAACAGCGGGGGAACACTGTACCTTGAAACTGGAGAGCGAGATGGTCCTTATGAAGTTGATGCAGAAAGCAACGCCAAGTAGATCCTGCAAGATCCATATCCACCTACAAAAAGCACAACTTGGTTTTAATACACAAAATGTTTTAAAAGTATTATTAAATTGGTGCATTGGACCGTCTGATTTTGAATGGCTCTTAAATTTTACAATTTGGAATTCAATCAGAATACGTCTTTCAAATCACAAAAATGTGGTTAAGCATTGTCACGTGGGAGATATGCGCATCTCCTGCGAGACTTCAGCAAATCCAAAGAAACTTCAGCTTCCTCCCCAAGTGTGTTTTGAGTTTGCTTCAACCTTGTTCCTTGTTTTTTGTCTGTTTTGACAAGTCTGTCTGCTCAGTACAACATGAGCAATATGACAAATTTATAATAATCCGTAAACACGTGTATACACACACACACACACACACACACACACACACACACACACACATATACAAGAACAACTTATTACACAGTGAATGTCCTCGAGTGATTTTAACCGTTAGTCCTGATGTCATTGCAAGGATAACTTTCAGTGGCATCTGTCTCTCAAAGATAACGGCTTATTTTGAGTCAGTCAAGCACATGAAAACAAGCATACATGCGGGGCATGGGTCGGACGGTGTCTCCATAATCTTAACAGACGACACATGATGTCATGAGAGGACAGGAGACCAACAGTGCACAGGAAGCTGAAGTGGCAGCAGGAGGAGTTAAGGGGGGGAGATTTATTTGAATAGATTAATATGGAATTTCCACATGCATATCCTCTCTGTCTCCAACAATTAGTGTTGCTCAGTATTATCACTGTAATACTGATTTGCAATTAAATTATATTTGTATATCAAAACTTGCTTGTCGAGTGTTGTTTCCTGATTGTTTGCATTTCATCCATCCATTTTCTGAGCCGATTCACCTCACTAGGGTCGCGGGCGTGCTGGAGCCTATCCCAGCTATCATCGGGCAGGAGGCGGGGTACACCCTGAACTGGTTGCCAGCCAATCGCAGGGCACATACAAACAACCATTCGCACTCACATTCACACCTACAGGCAATTTAGAGTTGTCAATTAACCGACCATGCATGATTTTCAGTGCAACAAAACTCTTAATCTTACATTTACACATACACTCGGCAAGAAAAAATATTTTTGGGGTATTCCTGTTTCCACCTCTTCACCACACCTACAGCATCAGCCTTCCTGCAATACCTTGAGCTTCCCTAAAATAGCACAATAACCAGCGTACCGTGAGATTAATACCGTGATAAAACCGAACCTTGACATTTAGCAAACATTTGAGTGCACTTGACCAAACAGGGCAAGCTCAAGTTTGCCACAGGCAAGCAAAGATTTTTGGGCACTTGCCCTCTAAAAAGTTAACTTCGAGTCCTGGGACCTCTGCTTTGCGACGCTGCATCCTGGCCGGCGGTGGCGGTCCCCCTCGAAGAGATGACCTGCTGAATTATTTCAGCATATTGTAACAGTAGCACTCTATAGAAGTGTACTAGTGAGTGTGTATCTCAAGTCGGAAGTCATGGGTGAAAGACTATCACACGGAGAGAGAGAAAAACTATTAAAACTCCCCGTTACAACATATCCCTACCCCATTCCATTACAGTAGTCCCAAAAATAAATAATAAAAATAATGATGAAATAGCTCCACTCTACACAAAGACAGATAGAACTCCAAAAATAAATCTACCATACTTCTTTCCCGCTCTTCAAATAAAATTTCCACATTTCAAATTAAACCATCACAGGCTGCTCAGAAAAATAAATCATCCTACATTATCACTATGTGGAAGAAAAGAAACTAAGGATTCCCATGCCTTTAAGAGTGTTCCTGCATTTATGACTTGACTTGAATTTTTGGACTCAAGCAAATAATTTACTGTCAGTAGTAGTAGCAGATATCCAAATGGGAGATAAAAAAAAACAAAAAAAAAAAAAACCAGTAAATACTGTAAAATTGTTAGACAATTTCTCAATGGACAGTTTTGTCATTGTGAGGATAGCATGATTATTGCTGTAGCAATAATAGCTTTTTGGAGGTACCGTATACAAATATAAAAATTGGATGGACGGGGATAGAAGTGCACGGTAATATATGATTTCAAGATGTCTTTTTCACAAAAACCTGTGGGAAAACACACAGAAACGACTAAAGCCTTTCGAGAAGTCAGCCAACAAGTAAAAGGTTTTTCAGTTCTCCTGCTTCTGTCTCTTTGCCCCACCTGTATTGTGAACCTTCATGCAATACCGTGAGCTTTCCCACGATATTGTAATTATTATCCTACCATGAGATTAAGACCAGACTAGTACTACCTTTTCCAGTATCTTAATTTCATTTTGTTTTTTTCATTTGTTGTTGTTTTTTCATTTGTTGCTGTGATTTATCATTTACTATTGTGATTAGTTATTTTTTGTTGTGATTTTTTATTTGTTGTTGTGATTAGTTTTTTTGTTGTTATTTTTTTTATTTGCTGTTGTGCTATTTGTTGTTCTGATTAGTTATTTGTTGTGGTTTTTAATTTGCTGTTGTGTTTAGTTATTTGCTGTCGTGTTTTTAAATTTGCCGTCTTTAGTTATTTGCCGTCATGTTTTTTAAATTAAAGTAAGTGGCTAAATATAGCAACTAAGTTGTTAAGCTGGAAAAACAGCTCCTCGCTTGGTTGCATGCCCGAGTACCTGCTTTCATTCCTGTAGACACCCCAGACCACAGAGATGCTTATGCACACAGAAGCCAGAATGAGGGACCTCACTGAGAAGTTGGTGTTGTGAACGGTGAAGCTGAAGACGAAAAAAAGGATTAAACAAAGGAAACCTTTAATGATGATTTTACTTTTACCTAATGTCAGATTTAAAGATGCAAATACCTCCCATTGGCACAGCCCAATAAATCCAGCACTGCATTAATGCAATTGAACAGCGCATTGGCAGACGCAACGCAAAATATGGCGATGAAGACGTAAACTGTTGGAAAAGAAACACGCCAAAACAGTTCAAATCTTTTCAAATGGGAATTTTTCATTTCATGTCCCACCTACTTAGAATGTTGTAGAAGTAATACATGAGGATGAGGACGCCGCACATGAAGGCAACTAAGAGAACCACTTTGATAGGAGAGTACACGGAAAGGTCTTCGCTATCTGCTTTGTTGTCTCCACTTGCTCCTCCTAGACCCAAATTCAAACGCTCACGTCTGAGAACACAAAGGAATGACATCATTATTATGCTTTTGGCTTTTTATTACACTTAAACTGCATTTTTAAATAGACTGTAAACTGACACTTATTATATATACAGTGGAAAACATTCTGCACTTATTGGGAAAAATATACCCATTAAGAGCATGATGTCTTGCATGGCTTTTTGTTTTTTTTAACTAAATAAAAAGACGGATCACCATCGTACATGATGCCAGGAAAGACTTGAGACTTCATTTCAACAATCATGATTTGCTTTATCTTTGGATTGTTGTGGCTTTTATTGCAACTTATTCCATAAGGGGTAGCCTTAAAAGGATGCTAAGAGAAGAACCTTCTAAGAAGAACATTAAGATCGTCAAGCGATTGTTTTAATGGGTTTTACAGACAAGTCTTTAGAATTGTGCGCCTTCATTGTAGTAACACTTTGTGCCACAACATGCTGGGCAGACCTGAGACTGGAAGACATACAGCACAACAGAAGAAGAAGAACAAGAAAAAAAGGCAGAGAATGCCCCCAACTAAAATTAGTTTCAATATGTTTAAAAAGCGGCAGCACGGTGGCCGACTGGTTAGAGCGTCAGCCTCACAGTTCTGAGGAGGTACAATCCCAGGCACCGCCTGTGTGGAGTTTGCATGTTCTCCCCGTGCCTGCCTGAGTTTTCTCCGGGCACTCCGGTTTCCTCCCACATCCCAAAAACATGCATTAATTGGAGACTCTAAATTGTCCGGAGGTGTGACTGTGAGTGTGAATGATTGTTTGTTTGTATGTATGTGCCCTGCGATTGGCTGGCAACCAGTTCAGGGTGTACCCCGCCTCCTGACCGATGACAGCTGGGATAGGCTCCAGCACGCCCGCGACCCTAATGAGAAGCGGCTCAGAAAATGGATGGATGGATGTTTAAAAAGCATGTGGGAGGGTTAAAACTATTTTTAAAATTTACATCCTAGATGTTCACTTATCGTAAGTGGGTCTGGAATATAGCCCCTGCGATAAAAGAGGGGTTCTCTGTATTTCCATTATTTCTGATAAAAGAAAATGTCAGAATCGGAACAAATCAGCATCCTGGAACAGATTGCGTTGCAATTTAGATGTTTCCTTGTCCATTATCATGTGATTGAAAACTAGTGATGGGCAAATGATACAGAGGCTTTGGAGCTTGTGTCACTCTTCCTGAAGCGGAGCAAATCGAAACGCTGTGTCGGACCTCGTATCAAAACACCAGTGTCACGTGACCGATGACGTATCGCTTCATGCTTCATTCCTTCAAAATGTTTCGAAGCTTTGCATTGGCTCAAGGTGTTTCATTTATTCTTTGGGTTAATCTGCAATGTGTTTTAGAGTATGGGGGAGAGCATCTCCATATTTTATTGTCATGACAATATAATCATTATTTGGTATGAATGAACAAAACACTTGAATGACCATAAAGATTTTTATTGTGGTTATGGGAAACACTGCCTGTGCTACAATCGTGCTCTTTAGTGGTTGGTATGGCTTCAGTTGTCCACCGGATGTAAGAGTCACTGAAGCCTTGAAGGTTTTAATCTTTTTCGGCACAATTGTTAGGAAAGCCTCAGTGCTTCATGAGGCTTAACTTGCCCACCACTCGTGTAAACAGAAAGCTTATCTATCAGTAAGCTCTAACCTCTCACAGGCTCCACTCCAATAACCACCCAAGGCAACGGTGGAGATGGAGATCAGCAGCATGACGCCGATGCTGGCGTCGATCTTGGAGGAGGGCGGCGCATAAAGCCTCACCTGCATCTCATCACCGAAAACCTGATTTAAAAAATTACACCGTTTAGCAAGTGTCAACTTTCTTGCTCAGTGAAAACTGAAAGAAAAGAAAAAACAACTAAAGGTTTCAAGAAGGAGTTTAGGGACAGGCAAAGGTTACCTGTTGTGCTTCCACAAAGTCCATATACCTCATGAGGGCCAGAGGAATTTGGACCTTTGAGTACTCAGAGTCATTGGCTGATGGAGGGACCTGAAAAGACAAGTTGATCAGAAGACATTGAATAAAGCTGGCTGTGCTCCTGTCAACTTCCTGCTATATGCATGACACATTGATTAAATATGTATATGCTGACACTGCGAACCGCTGATTTACCACTTCCGTGTCCATAATTTACTTCTGCATCTTGTTTAATTTGTATGCTGATACACACAGAGCATGTTCCAAAGTGGAAAGTCCCAAAAGTGGTATGACTGAGTGTCGATCTTAAGATTTCTGTGAAAATATACCTCAAAAGCCAGATAAAACCTTGAGTTCAAATCGTCAAAGTGTGAAATGTCAGTAAAAATAACCTCAGCTCAGTGAGCATCTCAAAGGATTACCTCAATTCAAGTGTGTTGTGGGAAAGAGGATATGTATGATAACCATACTACCAAAAACAGAGCCAATTGCTAGATTCTCAGTCCAATTTGTGTTCCCCCTCATACGCTCAGATTCACCTATTCGTGGATTTTTTTTTTTAACTTGTTCTCCTTTATTTGCTGAAAAATTGTGGTTGTGCTCAGGTCAAAGCCTTGTACAATATGTAGAGTGGAAGCTTGGTTTTCGTGATGAATGTGTTCCAAAAAGTCTGACTAAAACAAAATCCAAAGGAATATTACCCATAGGAAATACAGTATATCCAATGAATCGGTTCTAGACAAACAAAAACATACAAAATAAAAAATACATTTTATAAAGAATAACTATAGATTAACATCCAGAAAATAATTAAAATCACCAATGAAATGTCTCAATGAACATTAAACATCACTTTTACCTTTACAGGAAGTCCTCGAGTTACGACGCACTCGACCTATGACGTTTCGACTTTAGGACGCCCGTGCCTCGTCCGCCATTTTGTCCCAGCACCATAGTATTTCTGCTTAGCTAGTGCATAGTGCTTGTCTGTGTTTGTGCGGTGGGAGTATCTTTGCCTTTTTCGCCCTCCTTTTTTCACACTCTCAGCAGTAATGGTAAATACAGCCTCTTATTTTTTTATTTTAATGTATTTTAGTTTCTTTATACGAAGTGTTAACCTTTCCTGCTACGGTCACCTGACTGTGGTCAGGACACGCAGGTGTTAACTCCCTTCTCTCGTTGCACAGCTGAGCTGGGTGGTGGCAACAATAAAGGCACGAAGCACCGATTTGCTGCTTTAATGGCTTTATTAGCTCCTCTGCACATTCAACGTCAACGTCCTCCGCTAGTCGCTACTCTTCCCCGATCGCCGTCACTACACTCCAGATGCTAAAGTTTGCTTTTAGCTGAAAGCATCGATTTAAATTTTAATAATAAAGGAGTCCCTGGTGTTTTGGTTTTCTTGCCAATCACACACATGGAATGTGGTGACTACTTTTACTCTCCTAGTTTAGCGTCACTGAAGTCACTCAGCTCAAAAGGGGCGTGTTGTATCTACCCATTCATATCTGTGGCTAAAAGCAAAGTGGCTAATGACTAGCAAAAATCTGGAAGAATCTTAACAACAAACAGTATAATTTCACAGTCCATGATGCTACCGTATCTGTCTAGTTACTAAATTTTGGTTTTATTATACAGTAAACACCCTTACAGTCATCGTTCCGCATTTGTAAAGTCTCATATTATTATTATTTTTTTTTTTTTTACCCAAATTCTGTTATTTGATGAAAATCTCATCTATTTGCTGTTTTTGTGCTTAATTTTAAGCAATTACAGTATTATTTTGGGGCCATGTAGCAGAATCATAGTGTTGCTAGGTTTAATTCCCTAAGTTTCATCTGCATTTGAGATGTCCTGTTTTGTTGGCCGTCCTTAAATGCACCTCAAGCATCGTCAAAAGTAAAAGTACGATTCTGCTTCGTTGCAGCCACTGATAGCCTACTTTTCTGTTTCAATTTGTTTGGGTATTCACTAACATTTATTATGGTGTGTAAAGGCCAAAAGGCGAGTTGACTAAATATCGGTAATATAAAGTGCTTGAGTGCATATTTGTTGGCCCATGTGTGATGTCGCATCAGTTTGTGCTCGAGCATGTTACTGAGCCTAGTATACCAGTTAACACTATTGATGAGCAACATGTGAATGTGGTTTATTTTGTCATTCGGCAGTTTCCCAGTGTGATCAGGGGAGCTCTGTGCAATGTGGGGAATCCATCCCGGTCTTCCCGGGTCATGGTGGTCTTTGTGGCGGCATCCCCTGTGGCTGCAGAACCTCTCGGTGTGGATGGCTCCCACAGGTTTGTTTTTCCCTCACCTGGATCCTCAGTGCCTTGCCACGTCTCTATACTATTAATCAATACTGTACGTGCTGTGTGCGTGTGTACGTTGCATGTTCATGTGGGTGTGTTTTGCGTTTATATTGTGGTGGTGAGAGGGGTGGGTCTTGTATATTCCTTTCCATTTTAATTGTTGGTTTTGATTTCTGCAAAGCACTGTGTTGCATTTTAATGTATGAACAGTGCTATATAAATGTTGATTTGTTTGATATGAATAATTAATTACAGTACTGAATAGTCATTCATGGTTTGTGTACAAGCTAGATACATGGTGTTGGTCTTTGATGATGTTCTGCGTTATGCTCCTCTAAAATTGAAGTGATTTGCCAGCATTTTGTGACATCTATGGTTAATTAAAAACCCCTTTTAAAGGGGCTTCAATTATTCGCAAATAGCGGGGGTTCACTGTCCATCCATCCATCCATCCATCCATCCATCCATCCATCTTCTTCTTCTGCTTATCCAGGGTCGGGTCACAGCAGCTTTAGCAAGGAAGCCCAAACTTCCCTCTCCCCAGCCACTTCATCCAGCTCTTCTGGGATGATCCCAAGTTGTTCCCAGGCCAGCAGAGAGACGTAGTCGGTCCAGTGTGCCTAGTGTACTCCCCAGGGCCTCGTCCCGGTAGGATATCGCGGGAACACCTCTCCAGGAAGGCATCCAAACGAGATGCCCGAGCCACCTCATTTGGCTCCTCTCGATGCAGAGGAGCAGCGGCTTGACTCTCAGCCCCTCAAGGGTGACTAAGCTTCTCACCCTCTCTCTAATAGAGACTGGACACCCTGCGGAGGAAACTAATTTCGGTCGCTTCTCAACGTGATCTTGTTTTTTCGGTCGCGACAGCTCGTTATCATAGATAAGGGTAAGAACGCAGATCGACCGGGAAAATGAGCTTTGCCTTTTGGCTCAGCTCTTCTTCAGCATGACAGACAAATGCAGAGTCCGCATTACTGCAGACGCTGCACCGATCCACCTGTCGATCTCCCGCTCCATTCTTCCCTCACTCGTGAACAAGGTCCCAAGATACTTGAACTCCTCTACTTGGGCCAGGATTTCTTCCATGACCCGGAGAAGGCACGCCACACTTTTCCGACTGACTACCACGGCCTCAGATTTGGAGGTGATGACTTTAATCCCAGCCAATCGCTTCACACTTGGCTACGAACAGCTCCAGCGAGAGTTGAAGATCACAGCCTAATGAACCCTCGGTGGAGTCCAACTCTAACCAACTTCCTGCCGGCAATGCCGTCCAAACTCCAACACCGGTCGTACAGGGACCGTATTAGGCTCGACGTCAACCATGACTCTTATGAGGACTAGCGCAATAGAAAAAGGATAGCTTGTGTTGCATTGTGTTATGTTCAGATAAATGACACACTGGCTCAAAAAAAAAATTGTCCTACCAGAGTTTTGTTGCTAGCAATGAGCAACGTTGTAGCCCCGAGGGCCTGAGCAACCAGAGCCTTTTGACTGAAAGTACAGTCACCCCTCATCACCACCAAAACTTTGCCTTTCACCACCTCCGGACTGACTCCTGAGGAGTCACACAGTAGCGTGGACATCAGGTTCACCAGAGGATACTGCACCTGAACAACAGAAGACAAACACCCGACATTTAAAAACTTTGGAAGACACTAATACCCCGAAATGCTCCCCGGGCGCTTCAGCTGCCCCCTGCTCCAGTGTGTTCCACTAACATGTAACAACACTGTTCACTGTGATGGGTTAAATGCAGAGAACAAATTTCGTGTTCATGCATGCATGTTCATGACAATAAAAGGTGATTCTTCTTTTTCTTCATCATGAGACATTTTGTTAAGCATACCAGCACAATCTAATGAGATTCAATTAAAAGAAAATATTTGCTTCACACTGTCAGAGAAGTATTCATTAAAATTTTTGTTATTGCAGTAGTAGTTTGCAGAACCGCACTGCGTCATATTGATACAGTTGTGCTAATAGGTTTACATACCCGGGCATAATTTATGATTTCTTATAAGATATGAATCTTCTTTTCCTTTTGGCTTGTCCTTTTAGGGGTCGCCACAGCGCGTCATCCTTTTCCATGTAAGCTTATCTTCTGCATCCCTCTCTCGAACACCAACTGCCCTCATGTCTTCCCTGATGACATCCATCAACTTCCTCTTTGGTCTTCCTGTAGCTCTCTTCCTCTAGCTCTCCTCATCATCCTTCTACCAATATACTCACTATTTCTCCTCTGGACGTGTCCAAACCATCGAAGTCTGCTCTCTCTAACTTTGTCTCCAAAACATCGAACCTTGGCTGTCCCTCTGATGAGCTCATTTCTATTTTTGTAATAATTTTATTATAATTACATCATGGCTGGCCTCACAACTGTTTTATAAACTTTGCCCTTCATCCTAGCAGTCTCTTATGTCACATAACACACCTGACACTTTCCTCCACCCGTTCCAACCCGTTTCTTCACTTCCTGACCACAAGTAAAGTCCTCCACCCTTGCTTTCTCTCCTCCCTGTAGCCTCACTCTTCCCCCATGACCCCTCTCATTCATGCACATATATTCTGCCTTACTTCGCCAAATCTTCATTCCTCTGCTTTCCAGTGCATGCCTCCATCCTTCTAACTGTTCCTCCACCTGCTCCCTGCTTTCACTCCAGATCACAATGTCATCTGCGAACATCATGGTCCACGGGGATTCCAGCCTAACCTCATCTGTCAGTCCATCCATCACCACTGCAAACAGGAAGGTGCTCAGGGCTGATCCCAGTCCCACCTCCACCTTAAATTCCTCTGTCACACCAACAGCACACCTTACCACTGTTCTAACATACTTCTCTGCCACTCAAGACTTCCGCATGCAGTACCACAGTTCCTCTCTAGGTACTCTGTCATAGGCTTTCTTTAGATCCACAAGGACAATGTAGCTCCTTCTGACCTTCTCTGTACTTTTCTAACAACATCCTCAAGGCAAATAATGCATCTGTGGTACTCTTTCTAGGCATGAAACCATAGCGTTGCTTGCAAATACTCACTTCTGTCCTCAGTCTAGCCTCCACTACTCTTTCCCATAACTTTCCCATAACTACTCTTTCCCATAACAACGTACACACGCACACCTCCTCATTGTGTGGCTCATCAACTTTATTCCTTTATAGTTCCCACAGCTCTGCACATCACCCTTGTTCTTAAAAATGGGCACGTGCACACTTTTCCTCCATTCCTCAGGCATCTTCTCACGTGCTAGAATTCTATTGGACGAGCTGGTCAAAAACTCCACAGCCATCTCTCCTAGATGCTTCCATACCTCCACAGGAATGTCATTAGGACCAACTGCCTTTCCATTTTTCATCCTCTTTAATGCCTTTCTAACTTCCCCCTTACTAATCATTGTCACTTCATGGTCCACCACACTTGACTCTTCTACTCTCCCTTCTCTCTCATTTTCCTCATCAACTCCACGATGTATTCTTTCCAACTATCTAGCACACTAGTGGCACCAGTCAACATATTTCCATCTCTATCCTTAATCACCCTAACCTGCTGCACATCCTTCCCATCTCTATCCCTCTGTCTGGCCAACCTGTATTGATCATTTTCTCCTTTAGTGTCCTGGCATACATGTCATCATATGCCTCTTGTTTGGCCTTTGCCACTTCTACCTTTGTCCTGTCGCAGCTCAATGAATTCCTTTCGCCTCTCCTCGGTCCTCTTAGTGTCCCACTTCTTTTTAGCTAACCTTTTTCCTTGTATGATTTCCTGTACTGTGAGGTTCCACCACCAAGTCTCCTTCGCTCCTTTCCTGCCAGAAGATACACCAAGTACTCTCTTGCCTGCCTCTCTGATCACCTTGGCTGCAGTGGTCCAGTCTTCCTGAAGCTCCTCCTGTCCACCAAGAGCCTGTCTCACCTCTTCCCGAAAGGCTGCACAACACTCGTCCTGTCTCAGCTTCCACCACATGGTTCTCTGCTCTGCCTTTGTCTTCCTAATCTTCCTCCCCACCACCAGTCATCTTACACACCACCATCCTATGCTGTCTAGCCACACTCTCCCCTACCACTACCTTACAGTCGGTAACCTCCTTCAGATTACATCGTCTGCACAAGATGTAATCCACCTGTGTGGTTCTACCTCCACTTTTGTAGGTCACCCTATGTTCCTGCCTCTTCTGGAAAAAAGTGTTCACTACAGCCATTTTCATCCTTTCAAAGTCTACCACCATCTGTCCCTCCAAGTTTCTTTCCTGGATGCCATACTTAGCCATTACTTCTTCATCACCGCTATTTCCTTCACCAACATGTCCATTACAATCTGCAACAATCACGACTTTCTCTCTGTCTGGGATCCTCAGAACTACTTCATCTAGCTCCTTCCAGAATTCCTCTTTCACCTCTACGTCACATTCTACCTGTGGGGCATAGCCACTAATCACATTATACATAACACCCTCAATTTAAAGTTTCAGCCTCATCACTCGATCTGATACTCTTTTCACCTCCAAGACATTCTTAGCCAACTCTTCTTTTAAAATAATCCTGACTCCATTTCTCTTCCCATCTACACCATGGTAAAATAATTTAAACCCTGCCCCTGAACTTTGAGCCTTACTGCCTTGCCACCTGGTCTCCTGGACACACAATATATCAACCTTTCTCCTAATCATCATGTCAACCAACTCCTGAGATTTTCCTGTCATAGTCCCAACATTAAAAGTCCCCACATTCAGTTCTAGGCTCCGTGCTTTCCTCTTCTGTTTCTTCCGAAGAACCCGCTTTCCACCTCTTCTTCGACTTCGACCCATAGTAGATTAATTTCCACTGGCGGCCTCCAGGTTGACGGCGCCAGTGGCGGACATTGTTAACCCGAGCCACGACCGATCCGGTATGGAATTCTTTGGATGAACGCTCATATTTTTTTGGCAAAGTTTTAAGCCGGACGCCCTTCCTGACGCAACCCTCTGCATTCATCCGGGCTTGGGACCGGCCTACAGTTTGCACTGGCTTGTGCCCCCCATAGAGCTGCATTTTTCAGAGAATATGAAAGATAACACAAAAACTTTTGTTGAATTGTTGAAATTCTTGCTGATTTATTAAAAAAGAAAAACTTAAATATCACACAGCCATAAGTATTCAGACCCTTTGCTGTGACACTCATATTATTAACTCGGGTGCTGTCCATTTCTTCTGATCATCCTTAAAATGGTTCGACACCTTCATTGGAGTCCAGCTGTGTTTGATTATACGGATTGTACTTGATTACGAAAGCCACACCCCTGTCTATACAAGACCTTACAGCTCACAGTGCATGTCAGAGCAAATGAGAATCATGAGGTCAAAGGAACTCCCTGAGTTTTTCCGTGACTGTTTTCAAATGGCCCATCCAGAGCCCTGACTTAAACCCAATTGAGCATCTCTGGAAAGACCTGAAAACGGCTGCCCACCAACTTTCACCATCTAACCTGACAGAACTGGAGAGGATCTGCAAGGAGGAATGGCAGATGATCCCCAAATCCAGGTGTGAAAAACTTGTTGCATCATTCCCAAAAAGACTCATGGCTGTATCAGCTCAATCGGGTGCTTCAACTAAATACTGACCAAAGGGTCTGAATACTTTAGGCTGTCTGATATTTCAGTTTTTCTTTTTAAATAAATCTGCAAACATTTCAACAATTCTGTTTTTTTCTGTCAATATGGAGTGCTGTGTGTACATTAATGTGGAAAAAAATTAACTTAAATGACAAATAGCTGAAATATAACAAAGAGTGAACATTTTAAGGGGGTCTGAAAACTTTTCCTTACCCACTGTATGAGCACAACTGAAGGTGTGGTGTAATATTTAGCCTCGCTCATACAGCTAAATAAGGTAAATCGATTAAGGGCATATAAGGAATGACATCCATCCATCCAACCTTTGACTTGTTGCTAGCCATAATGTACATTTTGTTTTTCACTCATGGAACACAGATTTAATTTAAAGTACACTACAATTAAAACAATTATTTGAGTGAGCATAACCTCGAAAAGTGAGAGCATCTTACAGCAGTATCGAGGCTTTTTGACAGGCGGGTCCAGGACTGATTGTAAACGATGCAGAATTCCTGTTCTTTGCTTCCATCTGAAATATGCAGGATGCCCTCTTGGCAGTTTATCTGTGGGAAAGATGCAAAATGAGCCTCAATTTCAAACAATCTATAAAGTAGTTGATGAACCGTTAAATTGCATTTAATACAAATGACAACTTGTGATACTTTGTTGTGGCCACGTGCTACATTACTGTAATAAACACCAAAAAGTCAACTTTCTAGTAGAGATGGGACAAACAACATTGCTGCGTCAGCACTGTGCCGAGTGCACAAGAGTGAAACCCCGTATTGGTGCCTGTATCGTTTTAAGAAAAAAAAAATCATGTGACCAATGCATGAAGTGTGTCGTTTGGATGTGCTGCGCCAAATTGTGTTTATAAGGAAACAAACTGTGTCGACATGTTGCGGATTTGTTGGATGTAGTTTTGCTTGCCCTCACACTCCACTGACTTCATGGATCGTTCCAAGACGTTTTCCCCAGTCTGGAATAATTTTTATCTTTTGACGCCAAATAAGGTAAGTATTTTTCTCCTTTGGGCATTGTTTACTGTTAATGTTTTAATTAAATATGTTTGTACTCTTTTCTGGTAAGAGGTTTGAATTGTTTTCAGAGAAATTAACTTTTTATTTTATCCTAGTTGAAGTGTCGGCTCTGCTCCACAGAGCTGTCTAACATCGATAAGAGCACTTCATTAATGCTGAGGCATTATAGTGTTCGGCATGGCAATGAAGAATTGGCAGATACTCGTGTGAGTACCCTTGGTATGTTGAAATTCTCACAAAAAAAAATATTTTTCAAAAATAGTTTATTACACACAAAAGGCTTTGTATGACTGTAATATTGTTTGGAAAAAATAGTCCTTTAATAAGCTTTTAACAAAATATTTCCTTTTGGCTTGCAGTTCCTAACAAGCAAGCAGTGGATGAGGATGTGGTCAACATGATCATCAAAGACTGTCAGCCACTCACCATTGTTGAAAATGAGGGCTTCAGGGACCTTCTGAAACTTATCAACTCGCACTTAGGACTACAATTTTTATGCTCACCATCTTCATCTGCACCCTGTGAAAGAGTTTTTTGTAAGGCAGGGGAACTCGTGTCTAAGAGGAGAAATGGCCTTGGAGCAAATACACTTCAAAAGTTTTTGTTCCTCAATAAAAATGCATAAATTAATAAATGTTTAGTCTTCTATTTCATACGAGTGAACACTTAAGTTAACAAAATTCCATACATAAGTGCATCTTATAACAGACATGCAAACACCAAAGGCATGAAAAAGGTGACCAAAAAAAAAAAAAAAAAAACGATGGAGGGGAAGTCTGGGGGGGGGGGTGATCCCCCACCGGATAATTTTTTTTATTTTAACAAATTAAGCAATCTGGAAGACTCTGAAGAGTACAATAAGACAAAAATCAACATTTTCTTCACTCAGAAAAACATTTATTTACACCGCTCAAGTACATGATGTACAAATTTAAGATTAAAATAAAATTCTCATTCTGTGCTTTTTTGTTTTGGCCTCCAACTTGAGCCAAGTCCAGCTCCACCTGCACCTGATGCCTGCTTCAAACTGTGCCACATGAATAGCCTCCTCTTCTTTAAAGGTTAAATACCGTATTTTCACGACCATAAGGCGCACCGTATTAAAAGGCGCAGTCTCAGTTACGGGGTCTATTTCTGTATTTAACACATACATAAGGCGCACCGTATTATTGGGTGCAGGCATGGTAAAACATACGCTAGCTTAAAACATACAGTAGCATGCATGCACGCTAAAACAATGTTTTTAAAAAGGCAGAAGGAGCAAAACTGAGTTCGGTTGTACTTTATTGAAGTATTTAACAATGTACTCACGTTATTTTTTGATCAATCCTCATCCACAAGCCATCAAAGTCCTCCTCTTGTGTATCCGAAATGATGAGCTGGGCAAGTTCTCCATCAAACACGCCAGGTTCCCTCTCGTCATTGTCGGAGTCAGTCTCGTTGCCGTGCGGCTCCTCAGAATTGACACCGGCTTTTACGAAAGCTCGACCAACAGTACAAGCAGACACGTTACCCCAAGCATCCACAATCCATTCACAAATTGTGGCGTAACTCGCCCGGCGCTGCCTCGTAGTCTTAGTAAAACTGTGTTCGCCATCTGTCATCCATCGCTTCCACGCCGCTCGCAACTTCACTTTGAACGCCCTGTTTACACCGATGTCTAGCGGTTGGAGTTCCTTAGTCAAGCCTGCCGGAGTGATGCCAAGCTTCCTCACTTGCTGCATATGGCAGAGCTATTGCACTCAGTCGAATGGTGACTTGAGACGCTTCTCCCGGCTGTTCTTTGCTCATTAATCCATTGCTCGAGTGGGTCTTCCAACTCGGGCCACCTCGCCTTGTTTCCGCGGAAACTCAGCTTTGTCTTCTTGACTTGGCGAAGTTCGTTTTCCTGCTTCCTCCACTTGCGAACCATGGATTCGTTGATCTTGAATTCTCTCGCAGCTGCTCGATTCCCATGTTCCTCTGCGTAACTAATAGATTGCAGTTTAAACTGTGCTTCGTAAGCGTGTCTCTTTGTAGGTGCCATTTTCGGGGGTCCTTAGTCCAACTTGGGCCACCTCGCCTTGTTTCCGCGTTTTGTTTTTCTTTTTTTCCTGCGGAAACTCTGCTTCATCTTCTTGACTTGGCAAAGCTGGTTTTCCTGCTTCCTCCGCTCCTAGTCAGTCAAGCGGTCAAAAAAAGGAAAAAAATAAAATACAATTTAAACATATTTTTTAAAAAGTCAAGTCGCTCATCACACAACAATATTTATAGATGTTGGAAGTTGGTGCACACATAAGGCGTGCCGCATTATAAGGCGCCCTGTCCATTTTGGAGAAAATTTAAGACTCAAGTGCGCCTTATGGTTGTGAAAATATGGTACCCATTATTTCCGTCATCTTGTAATGTTGGTTTGACCTGACTGATTAGAATACACGATCTGACTAGAGCAGTGATTTCCAACCTTATGGAGCCAAGGAACATATTTTACAATTGAAAAATCGCACGGCACAACAAACAAAAATGTCACAAAAAGTGGATACATTAATTACTGTATTTACTTCCTGCCATCTAATAGAAGACGATTCATTTGTTCTGTCTGTCACTATGTCTCACTGGCATAAATAGAGGAATAAATATACATGATTTAATGTAAATATAATTTTTGAGAAATTAAGTACACAAGTACCGTATTTTCACGACCATAAGGCGCACTTAAAAGTCTTAGATTTTCTCCAAAATGGACGGGTGCCTCATAATGCGGCGCGCCTTATGTGTGCACAGATTTCCAAAATCTGTGGAAATGTTGTTGTGTGACTTAGATGAGCGCTCCGGTTGACTGACTGTGAGCATTTCCTGCTGACACGCTGCTTATACAAAGGAAAGGCGGACGTGACTGAGGACAGCATGGGGACGTAAAGGGGGAAAGGTGCGCCTGACAGAGGACGCTAAAGACACGGCCCCAGTAGGTCTATAGCGCCGGTATGTGCATTGTGCAAAACAACATCGGTTTGGCTAAGGACCCCCGAAAATGGCACCTACGAAGAGACACGGTTAAGAAGCACAGTTTAAACTGCAAGCTATCAGTTACGCGGAGGAACATGGGAATCAAGCAGCCGCGATAGAATTCAAGATCATGGTTCGCAATTGGAGGAAGCAGGAAAACGCCGGCATCATTGCTGAACAGCCTCCCGGCAACGAGAGTGACTCAGACAATGACGAGAGGGAACCCGGCATGTTTGATGGAGAACTTGCTCAGCTGTTCATTTCGGATACAGGAGATGAGGACTTTGATGGATTTGTGGATGAGGATTGATCAAAAAATAACGTGAGTACATTGTTAAATACTTCAATAAAGTACAACCGAAGTCAGTTTTGCTTCCGCTGCCTTTTTAAAAACATATGCTAGCATGCATGCTAGCGTATGTTGTAGCCTACACTTTCTTTCCAATATGACAGGGGTACGTGTGACTGCATATATGTACATTTGTGCTCATAAATTTACATACCCTGGCAGAATTTGTGAAATATATATATTTTCTTTTTATTTTTTTTATTTTTAAATATGACTGACGACTGAACAACAACCATCATTAATTTTTTTATGGTTATGTTTTGTTGAATGATAATGCTTTTCTGAAATGCTTGACCGCTTAATTTGAAACCCATTAAAATAAAGTGTGTTTCGCCTGTTCCTTCATGTTTTCTTTCAAGAATTGTACCCATCTTACAAATTCTGCCGGGGTAATCAAGGTAATCAAACATATGAGCATAACTGTGTGTTTTCTAATTTACTAAATAAAAGTTGGGCTGTGAATTTCAAAATAAGACCAAGTAAATTAAAAAAAGAATTACGTTTTCAAATAAAGTGCTTAACTACAGAATAATAATAATTATTTTTTTTAAACTAAAAAAATACAGATAATACTTCATGTTTTAATCATATGGGTAGAAGCAAAATCATGCATTGTACAAATGCATTATACGTAGGTAGAAGGGTTTTCGGAATTTTGAGGTCCACTTTGGGGTGCGTATTCATGGGTGTGCATTATACACAAGAAATTACGACGACACTTGCGGATCAGCTCGTCGCCGATGTTACATGTGCTTCGCGGTTCCACTGGGACCGCAAGCAGGGCCACGACCCGGAGCACCTCAAGATGAAAATACTAAAGACCAGTGCAACAAAGACCACACTGGCTGATCTGATGAGCAAAAATGTTGCTTAAATGTAAGAGTAGCAATAGAGGATGTCTGCTCCAGAGGTGGGTAGAGTAGCCAAATATTGTACTCAAAGAGTACTCAAGTAAAAAGTAGTCCTCCAAAAAAAGTAGTACTCCAAAAAATACTTAAGAGTAACAAGTACACAGTGAAATAATTACCCAAGTACTGAGTGAATAGAGTAAAACATTTGCAATTTACTGCACGTTGCTTTCTCAAGTTATAAGAGAGCGGAAATATCCACATTTGGGCACACAGTGCCTGACAAATACTACAATACATGAAAACTGTTGTTTGTCTAAATGTAAACAAGAGTAGCGTGCCATTACCTTCATGTTAACGACAACCTTCCCAAAATGGTGGCCATTTAGGCACGACGATCAGCCAGGCTGGTTTATCTAGTGTTAATACCTATGCCCGGGAAGCCCAATAGAAGACGATGTGTGAGGTCATGTGACTTTCTTTTGTCGTTTGATTGGTGAACTAGACTTAAACGTCACTAGCGCTTAAATTAGATTGGCGCAAACAGTGCCCAATGCGGAAGTCGAAGTCGTAGTCTCGGACATGAAATAGTTGATAAAGATATAGAAAGCAGACGGGAGCACGCTGTGACAACGCAAGAGATTGCGTGATTTCCGAAGATGAAAAACATGGCGACGCCCCTTGCACAGTCTTGAAAAAAACAGCTACAAGATAAAATGTCTCTTTTTCAACGGCAGATGGTTGCTTCGTTCTTTCCCTTTTTCCTTCGCCAGCTTTGCTAGCAGCGTTAACTTACAAAGAGCCACTTGCTATTCACGCAGCTACGTCAACATCAGCTCGCCTCACCATGGAGGATCTGTGTCAATGCATCGAGCTTCCGCTGAAGAGGAAAAAAGCTGATTCTTCCACCTCAACTGAGGATTTGCTTGATTCGACAGAGATACAGACGAGTGTCCACTTTTCAATCGACAAGAAATAGTCAATTGCACTTGATTTGCTTCGCCAGGAGATCACCGAAAACAGAAAGAGCTTGGAATTCACGCAACAAGTGAATGAGCTAAGATTAGATAATACTGCTCTTCGATCAAACATGATGTCAACGTCAGCAGAACTACAAACTCTTAGACTGGAATATAAACTCATGAAAGAAACTACGTTGGACATTCAATCAAGAAGCATGTGTGACAACCTCATTTTCTCAGGCATTCCAGACAATACTCCGGAAGACCCCGAGGTGCAGATTAAAAAATTTATGATGTCCGCGCTCAAGATACAGTCGATTACTTTTCACCGTGTCCACCGTTTGGGAGGCCCCTGTCCAGAAAAACGACCATGTCCCATCATTGCAAAGTTTGAACACTTTCAGCAAAAAGTGTTTGTAAAATCCCAAGGTTGGTAGCTTAAAGGGACTTTGTTTGGAATGAACGACCAGTTCCCCAAGGAGATTCATGAGCGGCATAGAGTTTTGTACCCGTTGATGAAGAAGTTCCGCGACAAAGGCAAACGAGCGTGGTTAGTTATCGACAAGTTATATGTCGACGGCCAACTGTTTTGTGATGCCAACATCACGCCTTGGCTCTTCTAGATAAGTACTACATGTGATCTGTTGTCGTTATGAATTGTAAAAAATGTATTGTATTTTGTTTCATTCTTTCTACTTTTGCTTAGATAAACAAAAATGGAATCACGCATGCCACCAGCATGAATTCTCACTCCTATCTCTTTGCTTTCCTGCTCTGCTTGGTTCCGCACACACTAAATGCACAAGTCGCTCAAAACTCTTTTTGCGCACCACAAACCACATTTTCCCCTTGTCACTGTTTGTTTGCTATGTTCAGTGTTTGCTCGTTACCCTTCTATGTACCCTGGCTTTGCAGTACTCAAATATAGCATCTCTATGACCCTCTCTAAATAACATTCGTCAACACAATGCCAAGAAATCTCCCGAAAACTGTCAGAAAAACAACAACAAAGAATGCATAGTACCAAATATATTTAAAATTATGATACACACACCCATTATGTGTCACACTTAATATTTGTGTCTTGGAATGTCAATGGCATAAGATCACAGGCAAAGAGAATTAAGATTATGGATTATACCACTAAATTTAAAACAGAATTCCTCCTATTACAAGAAACGCACCTTACTAAATCGGAAGAAAAATGCCTCATTGACTAATTTCACTCAGGTTATCTCGGCCTTTTATAACTGTAGACAGAGAGGAGTCTCAATACTAGTCCATAAAAGACTACTTTTTACAATAAATAGTACAGTAGCAGATCCAGAAGGCTGATATATAATTATACGGGCTACAATATGTAACAAGCTTAATACAATTGTCAATATATACGCTCAAAATAAAGATGATCCAGCCTTTTTTCACATGCTGTTTTCACACTTGTTAAACTCGTCAGCCACTTCTATAATTATGATGGGAAGTGATTTTAACCTTACGCTAAATCCCCTAAAAGATCGCTCAAATCTCAAAAATAGTAATCAGCCACAATGCTCCAATATACTAGAGCAGTATATGGATGACTTTGGTCTCGTTGACATATGGAGGCTGAAAAACTGTACAAAAAGAGACTACACATTTTTCTCGTCAGTTCACCGCTCTTTCTCAAGAATAATTTCTCTCTTTCAAACGATTCGGCAGCTCAAAGAATTACTCCCAAAATACATCAAATCATCATCAGCGATCACGCACCTATTTCTCGCAATCTAAAAGTTTAATCAAATTTGGGACCCCCACCAACATGGCACTTCAACACGTCCCTATTGAAGGACCCAGATATTGATTCTTTCGTGAGGAAGGAATGGGATGAGTTTCTGAAATTCAACGACTCCCAACCATATCCCCATCTCTGTTGTGGGAAACCGGTTTTGAGAGGTTGAATCATATCATATGCTTCGTAAAAGAAAAAACAAGAACAAAAATTGGAAAATGGAATTGAGGAAAAAATTAAACACCTCACAGAAGAATATGCAAGTAATCCGATAGATATGCTTAGAAACCAACTTCAAAAGGCAAAACATCAGACATTATCATATCAAAAAGAACAGATTTTCTACAACAGTTAAGATACACTAACTTTGAGTACAATCATAAATCGGGAAAATTCCTTGCGAACCAACTTCAGCGCAATAAAGAAAAATCATTAATTACAGCCATTCAAGATTCAAACGGCAACTGTACAGTCACCGTTAGAAATAAATGACATTTATTACAATTTTTATAGCAGCTGATACGCATCTTCGAACAACCCAGATCAAAATGAAATTTAAACTTTTATTAATTATCTAAATATCCCAACAACAATTAAATACACAAATTAAAGACAGCCTTGCTGTTCCTTTAACCATCACAGAATTACATAACGGATTAAAAAATATGCAACCGGGATGGCGCCTGGCCCGGACGGAATCCATGTTGAATTCATTAAACATTTTTGGCCAATACTAATGCCTCTATTTTTCAGAACAGTCAATGAGATAAAGGATAAAGGTAGAATTAGTAGCCATATGCACACAGCTTCAATTAAGTTACTACTAAAGCCAGGTAAAGACCCCACTCTCCCGGCGAATCATCGGCCCTTATCACTGATTAATGCAGATATCAAGATTAGCTTGAAAGCCCTAGCAGCGAGACTTGAAAAGGTACTTCCGTCGATAATCCACTATGACCAGACAGGCTTCATTAAAGGTAGAAGTTCCACAAATAACGTCAGACGTCTGTTGAATTTAATAAGCATGTTACAGCGTAAAAATCTAAACGCAATCATCATGTCACTTGACGCAGAGAAAGCTTTCGATAAAGTTAACTGGGCTTTCCTGTTTGCAGTACTTCGCAAATTTGGTTTTGGAGATTCATTTATACATTGGATAGCAACATAAAACAATTTGCCGAAAGCAAGAGTCACCACAAATGGGATCACTTCACAAAGAGGAACCAGACAAGGATGTCCACTCTCACCAATGCGATTTTCAATATTTACCGAACCTCTTGCTGCCGCTACATGTCAAATGCTAATATTAAAAGGTATCTGCTCACTAGTGACAGAACACAAAATCAATCTATATGCTGATGATATTCTTTACTTACAGGAACCCAAGTATTCTCTTCAGGCAGTTTTCAATCTCATTAAAACATTGTCACAAATATCAGACAACTCTATTAACTGGACAAAATCAACAATACAGTGTTCCCTCGTTTATCGTGGTTAATGGGGACCAGAACCCCCCGCGAAAGGTGAAAAACCGCAAAGTAGGATTTTTTTCATACTGCCCAGTGCATAGTAACCATAAGAGTTGTAGGTATATACAAGGAAACCCTCACCTCTTGTCTGCGCTGCGGCACCGTGGCGGCTGCAAGATTTAGTTCTCTTGCTGGCTGGTCGAGGTCCCGATGGCCGTAGGAAAAATAGTTGGCACCGCAGCTTATTTCAGCCTCTACCTCTGTATCCAATGCTTTCTGCTACATCTTTCTCAAAACACGCTGGTTCGAAGTGATCAGCACAGTTTGGAATGCTTGCTAGGCACCCCTAGCTGATCACGTTTCTTCCCCTGTCGACTGACTTTCCCCATCCATAACAGTTAACTTTCCAGTAAGTGTCTCTGTTGTGCGGATCGATGCGCGGCGCATAGAGCAAGGCTGTGACGTATTGGCCAGACCCCATGCCAGTCCGCCGCCGGTCTACGAGCCCACTAGCGGCTAATACGTACTAGCCTAGCTGCTAGAAGCAGGTCACTTAGCAGTGGAGCTGTTCAATTCGCCGTCGCCCTGCTTTGTGAGCTGCTCGCGGGTCACCACAACAGCGACACGAGCCGAGATAACACAAAGTTCAAGGAAGATGCACAATGTAATTGTAATTATTACGGCGAGTAGCCATAGACGGCACTCGTTACTTAGATATGAGACAGAGCTGCAAATGAATATGCGTCTGGATATAGAAATATAAAACAATACACGGCCACTAGTAGTGGCCAACTATCGATACCAAGCCGGTACTGGTATTGGTTAGTGTTGGGGACGATAAACAGATGCAACCGGATATCCGTTCATAAAGGCAGGAGATACGACTGTATCGGATAGCAGACTCCATAATTGATATAAAATCCGCTAGGAATCCTTAGATACATTGGTTGTAGGGCTGTGGATCGGATATCACGAGGTTAGGAATTGGTTGCCTGAGGCTTTACAGTTTTCATCTCTTAAAACAACTGAAGATGGGGAAGAACTATGCAGGTGATCTTACAGTTAATCACTGCATCACGAACCAGGAAGCGTTGTGTGGGAAAGCCCTGAAAATGTAACATATGAGCACCATAAAAAGACTTGGTAACGTCATTGTCATTCAGAGAGCATGACTAGGGTTGGGCATCGTTTGAATTTGGGCGATTCCAGTTCCTTGGTTCGATTCCAGTTCCAAACGATTCTCGATTCCGATTCCTTTCGGGGGCTGGGTCAAAAACCTTTGCATGGTTTAAATAAAGGGTGTCCAAATTATGAACATTCATTTTCTTAGCAGCCCGCAGCATAGACTAAAATGAACATTTGACTTGAGGTTCTTTATAACCAGTATCAATATCAAACCTATGAACTAAAAGGCAATGTGTGTGGAACTAACGACAATTGACTTAATATTCATTAATTAATGTTTCAGCTAAAAGTTAAATATAGCAGTTATAATTGTTATTTTAACAGTTTAACTATTTTATTTTATTGTTTCAGTCACCTAGTTGACTGAGAGTTGACTTCACTAACAGCATTGTTAAAATAATTATTTTTACAATGCTATACAGCTACCCCTGTATTCTGTTTCATCGCGTCAAATGGTTTATGTGCGCAAGTTTTAACTTGACTTCTTGTTTTAAGCTTGTACCATTTATTTTGAAGGGTACGCACCGGAACTCAGCATTTTGGCACAAAAAGTAACTTTACTGGTGATTGTTTTTTTCTTTTTTGTAATGGATGGAACCAAATGCTTTAAAACGCTGATTCCTTTCCCTATCCACCGATGAGGCACAAGGTTAGTGTTTTTGATACTGTCAGACATTTATAAGAATTTTGTCCCAATTCATTGTGATGTAAAGTTGCTACAGTGAAGTTTTAGCCCAACGTAAAACTTTTTTTTGTCATCGCCGCTTACGTTGGTTATAAATGCTAAAAACTATTAGTGGAACCAACCGTTTACCTTGTTAGCTGTCTCAATGTTGGCATAGACGTATTTTATTGTTTCACTCACCCAATTGACTGAGAGTTGACTTCACTGAAGCTCTGAGCGGTGTAGGCTGAGGCTCGGAACGTGCCAGACGCTACACATCAGGAAAAACTCCTTTTCACAATATAATCTTATTCCAAGTGTTGCATTGAGGTGACTGGTCATTCATTTTAACAAAGTTAAGACACACTTTTGTTCGCCGCCGCTGTCGTTGGACACAAGCACATCATCGTGCCCGTTCTTCTTCGTTGGTTTATGCCGCTTCTTCGTTGCTTTTCGCCACTTCTTCACTGCTGGAGGACTAGGCATCGAAACTGGGAACCAAAATGTTTTAATTTGAACAGTTCCGGGACAACCTAAACATTAGTCCTGGTTCCAATCGGTTCTCGATTCTTGATGCACAACCCTAAGCATGAACGTCAGTTCCAATCGGTTCTCGATGCCCAACCATAGCCTGAATCACCGTCAGTTCAAGTCTTTTCTAGAGGAGTTTGGTTTTGAGTACAGAGATGTGCCCTATCACACAGAGGTGAGACTGCTAAGCAGAGGAAAAAGTATAGAGCAGATGTTGCAGTCAATTTTCCAATAAATATTTACTTTGGCCCGCGACTTTCTCCAAGTTGTTAATTTTGGCCCACTGTGAATTTGGGGTTAACACCACTGCACAAACTGAATCATCTCACTTCCCTTTTTCTCTGCTTGGACGCCCCCTTGCCCAGTTAGGGTCGAGCTAAGAAAAACCAAAACTTGTTGCTAGTCTGGGCTAACGCATTTCATACGCTGCTTGAGAATAAAACAAACACTGATTCCTCCGTCTGAAATTCAAATAAATAGTACTTAACACGAATATCGTAATGTAAGTTGACGCTTCTACGTTAGCGTTACACATACAATGCCTTAACTGCCCTACTTTTGACACAATCGTATGTGCAAGTGGCAAGCTTAGTACCTTTGAAATTATTCGGCCCCCAGTTATTGTTTTTCTTTTCCGCAGCACACTTACCTGAGACGTCAGGACGGTAAGCAACAAGATAATAAATATGACAGCTTTCTCCATCTCGCCGACTGTGACCACTTCGTTGGAGATTTGTGAGCACCGTATCCTTGCAAGACGTATTTTACGCTTCACCGTCGCGACCTATCTGGCCACTTCCGGTATCGGTCACGTTCGTCAACTTCTCCTTCTTGTTGTGTTGTATGGCGGTTGGCAAACAAAAGTTTATGTAAATTACCGCCATCTACTGGTGTTGACTGTAGAACAGCCTCCAACCTTCCTTTTCCGTACCGCTGATAATATACGTACGGATTCCGTATATACGTAAATTACAAAGTAAAATAAAATAATAAAAACAAAAAAACATAATTGTTTATACTGTATATCCTCATAATAAATGTCCCCATATTATTTTCCTAACTCATTCCCATTTTTTTAAAGTGCACTGCTCAAACCAGTGTATTCCTCAACGACCCAATGATGTACCTGTTATGACATCCCTCCATCCATCCATCCATCCATTTTCTGAGCCGCTTCTCCTCACTAGGGTCGCGGGAGTGCTGGAGCCTATCCCGGCTGTCATCGGGCAGGAGGCGGGGTACACCCTGAACTGGTTGCCAGCCAATCGCAGGGCACAAGAAACAAACAACCATTCGCACTCATAGTCATGCCAATTAATGGCACAAGCGGGGCCAGGGATTGAACCCGTATCCTCAGAACTGTGAGGCTGACGCTCTAACTAGTCGGCCACCGTGCCGCCTGAACTGACCGGTATGTCACTATCAACCCACAGGTTTTCATGAAAATAAAGTGCAACATAAATGTAATGTGAGAGTTCAATAAGACAGACACTCAACAAACTACGGGTAACATAAACACACATTATTCATGTTACATTAATCCTGATCGTTCATGAACATTAAGGATATACGTCTTTATTAAGGCAACAATTCAACATTTCATGGCGCAATGCATGCTGGGAGCCACATGTCTTCTGCTGCAAAACACAGTAACTCTGCGACACCAACCAAAATCCCATGATGCAGTGGAAACTGTCATTAATCACTGTATTTTGCTGTATGGTATATACCGGCATGTCTAACAGTGTGATTCCATATGAATCACTGCTTCTTTTACCAGTTTCTTTTTTTCTACGCTCAGTACAGTGTGAGTAATTTTGCCACCTCTGACTATATCGGTTATTTTATACATCTTCATATCCAAATCTAAAATATGTTTCTGTCTTTTACAATGTTCAGTTGACAACAATGATGTCTAGTTAGAGGACTAAAAGCCCCAATCAGAAAGAAGCCTGTATGTTGTTATTGCATGTTCTGTTTAATAACATTCAAACAGGTAGCCAAACTGGCTAAAATGAAGCAGCTTATGGGACAGTTACACAATAAGAGGGAGCATTAAGTCATGATGTAGCATGTGATCATCATCTCTCTCTCTCTCTCTCTCTCTCTCACTCACACCAATAACAGTTTAATTACCTGAAACATCTGAGAAGTATAGGAATAAAAGTGCAGTGTTCATCTAAATAAACACATCCATCCATTTTCATTTGCTTGGTTGCAGGTGAACTAGTGCCGATCCCACCTGACTTTGTTTTCTGTGAGTTCACACACTGGTACCTCCAAAGGTGAAGAGTCACACAGTTTCTAAACCGATCACAATGTTGTAGACTATAGTACCACAAAATGTAAAAGCCACACTGGCCACAGTATACATCACAAGGCCTCAGTTAAGATAGCATCGAAACGATACACTTGGCTTTTTTTGAGACACTTATTCCGTAAGATCCTCCTTGAGGCATCACCTTATCGTGGTAGAGGGGTTTGTGTGTCCAAACGATCCTACGAGCTAAGCTGTCTGGGACTTTATGCCCCTGGCAGGGTCACCCATGTCAAACAGGTCCTAGGCGAGGGACCAGACAAAGCACGGCTCAAATTAACCCTTTATGATGATTAATATAAATGAACATCAGTTTTCCTTGCCCAGATGCGGGTCAAAAAGGTCACCCTCTCTGGAGCCAGGCCTGGAGGTGGGGCTCGAAGGCGAGGGCCTGGTGGCCGGTGCTGCACCCATGGGGCCCGGCCGGGCACAGCCCCAAAGGGTAACGTGGGTCCCCCTTCCCATGGGCTCACCGCCTGTGGGAGGGACCATAGGGGTCGGGTGCAATGTGAGCTGGACGGTGGCCGATGGCAGGGACCTGGGCGAGCCAATACCCCGCTACAGAGGTTGGCTCTCGGGACGTGGAACGTCATCTCTCTGGCATGGAAAGAGCCAGAGCTGGTTTGTGAGGTCGAGAAGTTCCGACAAGATATAGTCGGGCTCGCCTCCACACATGGCTTGTGCTCTGGTACCAGTCCTCTTTAGACGGAGCCTACCCTCTCTTCCAGTCCCGGTACCACTGGTACCAGGACTGGAAGAGAGGGTAGGCTCCGTCCGCCTTCGGGTGGGGGGACGGGTCCTGACTGTTGTTTGTGCTACCAAACAGCAGTTTAGAGTACCCACCCTTTTTGGAGTCCTTGGAGGGGGTGCTAATGAACACCATGTTCAAGCATAAGGGTGTCCATATGTGCATTTGGCACCGGGACACCCTAGGCCGCGGTTCGAGGATCGACTTTGCGGACGTGTCATCGGACTTGCAGCCCCATGTCTTGGGCACTCGGTTGAAGAGAGAGGCAGGGCTGACAACTGATCACTACCTGGTGGTGTGTTGGCTCCGATGGTGGAGAAGATGCAAGTCCGACCTGGCAGGCCCAAAAGTATTGTGAGGGTCTGCTGGGATTGTCTGGCAGAATCCCACGTCAGAATGAGTTTCAACTCCCAGGGCCAACAGAACCTTGCTCAACTTTGCCGAGTGGACCATGTTCGGCGCCTTCATACCTTAGGCGGCCGACCAAAGCTGCGGCCGTAAGGTGGTCGGTCCTGCCTGTCGTGGCGGCAACCCCCAAAGCCATTGGTGGACATTGGTGTGTGAGGGATGCTGTCAAGCTGAAGGAGTCCTATCGAACTCTTTTGGGCTGTGGGACTCCTGAGGCAGCTGATTGGTACCGGCTGGCCAAGTGGAATGCAGCTTTGGTGGTAGCTGAGGGAAAAACTCAGGTGTGTGTGGAGTTTGGTGAGGCCATGGAGAACGACTTCCGGACGGCTTCGAAGAAATAGTAGTGCACCATCAACACTGTGTATAGTGGGGATGGGGCGCTGCTGACCTCAACTCGGGACAGTTAGTCGGTGGGAAGAATACTTTGAAGACCTCCTCAAACCTACACACCTTCCAATGAGGAAGCAGAGTCTGGGGTCTCTGAGGCGGACTCTCCTATCTCTGGGGTTGAGGTCAACGACGTGGTTAAAAAGCTCCTCAGTGGCAAGGCCCTGGGGGTGGATGAGATTCACCTGGAGTTCCTAAATGCTCTGGATGTTGTGAGGCTATACTGGTTGACACACCTCTGCAACATCGCATGGACATCGGGGACAGTGCCTCTGGATTGGTGTTACAACTACAGGGGGATCACACTCCTCAGCCTCCCTGGTAAGGTCCATTCAGGGGGAGCTTGAGAGGAGGGTCCGTCAGGATATTCAGGAGGAGCAGTGTGGTTTTTATCCTGGCCGTGGAACAGTGGGGTGCACGGGAGTTTCGACCATGTCACTCGGGGAGTCCTGTGGAGGGTGCTTTGGGAGTATGGGGTATCGAACGCATTGATACGGGCTGTTCGACTAGTGTCAGAGTTTGATCCCCATTACTGGCAGTAAGTTGGATTCGTTTCCGGTGAGGGTTTTACTCTGCCAAGGCTGCCCTTTGTCACCGATTCTGTTCGTAACTTTTATGGACAGAATTTTTAGGCGCAGCTGAGGCGCAGAGGCAGTCCGCTTTGGTGGCGTCAGTATTGCATCTCTGCCATCTCTCGGCTTCATCAAGCCAGAATCTCCAACTCTCACTGGAACGGTTCGCAGCCGAGTGTGAAGCAGTTGGGATGAAGATCAGCACCTCTAAATTGGAGACCATGGTCCTCAGTCGGAATAGGGTGGAGTGCCCTCTCTAGGTCGGGGATGAGATCCCCAAGTGGAGGAGTTTAAGTAGTTTGGGGTCTTGTCCACCAGTGAGAGAAGAATGCAATGGGAGATTGACAGGCGGCTCGGTACAGTGTCTGCAGTGATGCAGACTTTGTATCGGTCCGTTGTGGTGAAGAAGGAGCTAAGTTGAAAGGTGAAGCTCTCAATTTACAGTTCGATCTACGTTCCTGTCACATCAAGCAGCCAAAATAAGTTTCCTCTGCAGGGTGTCTGGGCTCTCCCTTAGAGATAGGGTGAGAAGCTCAGTCATCCGGTAGGGGCTCAGAGTAGAGCCGCTGCTCCTCCGCATTAAGAGGAGCCAGATGAGGTGAGCCGGACATCTGATTTGGAGATGCCTCCAGGAGATGCCTCCCTGGTGAGGTGTTTTGGGCATGTCCCAACAGGAGGAGACCCAGGGACGACCCAGGACACGCTGGAGCGACTATGTCTCCCGGCTTGCCTGGGAATGCCTCGGGATCTCCACGGAAGAGCTGGATGAAGTGGCTGGGGAGAGGGAAGTCTGGGCTTCTCTGCTCAAGCTACTGCCCCCGCGATCCGACCTCGGCTAAGCAGAAGAAAATGGATGGATGGAAGGATATAAAATGGTGCAGCCTAAGAATGTGAGAAAAGAAAAAAAAAAACAGTAAGCTGATTCACATTCACAACAGCAACCCCCCCACATGGATGACTTGAATATACCAACCAGGTTGCTTTCTGACTTAACCTTTATGGCTAGATTTTCATTGAGCATTCATTTCATTTAAAGAATGTTCAAATGTTACTCAAAACATGGGCTATACAGTCAATGAAGTTGTGATGATGGCTAGGGTTGTGACTCTTTTTCTATCATTTCATATGGTTAAAACTGAACAAAACATGCAGATAAGTGTCCTTGAATGGAATGCGTTTGAATTTGAGGTTCCACAGTACTATCATGTCCATTGCTAAAATCAGCTTGTGGCCCATCATTCTGTTAAATAGAGACGCGGACAGAGGTTTTCAGACAGAATCTGAGAACAGATCTCGAGACCAATCACATGTTTGGTTCTTAAATGGGGAACCATTAGCTGTCATCTCATTACTTGTTTGATCCAACTGTGTTTCTCCCGGTACGTCACACTGCTTTGTTTGTGCTAAATGTGATAGTGTTTTTTCCTGAGAATGCTCATTTTCCACCTTGAGTTCAGCAGTGGTCGGAGGGACAACGACATAGTTGTCCTCTGCCTGGGTCAGAGGCATGTCACATTCACATGCTATCTTCCCGTTCAGAATTCTTCCCTGGATCGCAAGCCGATTTTTCCTGACTCGCCTTTTTGAGAAGTTTCCATGTCTAGCGGATGACAGTGGTTGCGAGCAAAAGGAGGAAGGGTACGTCCTTCTAACAATGGGAGTGGACTGAGAGGATGGGATGAAGTCAAGACAATGTGGACAATCCAAGTTTGTTGTCATGTTTCCAGAAGGTGTTTTATGAGCTCTTTTGGCACACTTTTGATGCCTCGGAAGCTGTACGTCTTCCTCACGTGACTCCACTGAGCTTATACCAAACAGGTCCAAAGAACAATTGTAGACTTCTTCACTGTCTTCATTCAGTACACAAGTGGTAACGACGTCCGCTAAACACTTGCTTCCTGGTGCCTTTGTGTTGTCGGTACAAGCAGAAATTGATTCATTAGGCAAGTTGTCGAAATATTTATCCTCCTCATTCAAAAATGCTGTCAGACTCTCAGAAAAAGGCAAATCCTCCCACACCAACGAATCCAACACGAGTGAATCATCCGGTTGTCTGGAGGTTTGACATTCTGACACAAGCGGATTGTTCACAAGTAAAGGCAGGGAGGGTGTCAAATGGTCCAAGATGGAGGCGTTTTGAGCATTTCTGGCTGGTGAGCATAGAGAAAATGGCGGTGTGTCAAAATAAGTGTTCTGTCTTTGCTCTTTGGCAGTTGATTTGTTGTCATCACGTGTGCAGCCGTCTTCCTCCTCCCGCTCTTGCTCGGCAGAAGAAGTAATGAGTCCCAGTGATTGTTGCCATGGCGGTGTTGGAGTGAGACTACCGTCGTGGTGTTGCGACCTGCGAGGGAGAACAAATGTGACTGGAATTGGCGATTACATTTACATGAGCACTCGTGCTGGTTTCGCCGTACGCAAATCATCGTCATGGACTTCTTCCAACACCTTTTTGAATATGTACAATTTAAGAGCACATACTTTACCAAACCAAATTTTTCTAGTATTTGGGATGTTTATTGGTTCTATGGCACCTCAGCAGCCATGTGAAATATTAATTAAAATTGTCTACACATTCTTGAGTTCCAGACATTTTTCTGCCAAGAGGCCAAAAATCAGGTCATTCGAATTTCTCAAGCTTATCTCCGCCACGCCAAGACTTCCGCCAACCTCTCCACTCCTGAGCCAGCACTGTCAAAATAACAAACACACATGCTCTCATAAATAGTGAGGGTTGGGTCTTCTACATGGAGGCAACCAATCAGAGGAAAGCAGGCAGTCTGAGCCAAATATGGACAAAGTGGATACAAAACTGGGTCAAACAGAAGTAGATGTCAGGGGGGCCTTTTCAGGACACTCATGACAAAACAAGGTGTTTTCTTTGTTTTTTAAAAAAATTTAATTGACACTTTTATACTTAATTCATGTTACAGGGTCAATCTATGGAGGTCTAAATAGTCAAAATATTGGACCTTTAACTTTATTTTTATCTTATTTTAGTCTTCTCTGTTCTTCTTTTTATGCCACTCTCACGCATGTTCCAAATAAACAATTCAATTCAATTAAAAAAGGAACAGCTACACCAGGGGTGGACAAAGCATACTTTAACCTAGCCCATCCACCATTTACATCATCAAGAATACAAATACTTGGCGCTTTAATGTTAGATTTTTTTCAAAATTTGGTTGATTAAAATATATGTAATGAATTTATGTAATACAATATTACAGTATTAAAATACTATTTTTTTTTTTACACATTTATCAATTTTGTATTTTACCAAATAACCGGTTCATTATAATTAGGTAGAAAAAATACAATTACAAACAGACGAAAGATGAAAATTATACCAGTTTTTAAAAAATGTTTTTTTTAAACCTAATATACCTGGCTGAAATGGCCAGGCCGATCTGACCTTTTTTGTTTGATTAGGACAGTGCACGCTAATCAACAGATCAGCAAAAAAGCATTTGTGTAAGTATGCCAGAGTTAGCACAATGTCTAAATATCATCCGTTGTCTGAAAGTGGATATCATAAAATACATACAGTACTTTGTCGCCAGCTCGCAAATGTTACACTTAAACAATGAAATGTAATTGATTCAAGTTAATTTATTTTAAAAACATGTATTTCTATTAATTAATTATAATTTATAAATAAATCCAAGACATTTTAATTTAGTGAAAGCATGAATGCTCATATACATTGGGCTTATTTTCCATTATTTTGCATTTGCAGCATGTAGGGGTTTTCATTTTAGTAAATACATACAGAAATGGTAGGCATAATAAAAATGACTGGCAACCAAAAAAAGCAGTCATGTCGCAAGCAGATTTATCCAATTTATATGCTTCTATATATAAATTTTGATAATTAGATAATTTTGTATGGGAATAATTGCTGTACAAAAAATTTTGAGTATTCCGGACCCTGTAGGTTAATTGAAGACTAAATTGTCCATAGGTGTGAATGTGAGTGTGAATGGTTGTCTCTCTCTATTAGCCCCGTGATGCAGGATAGAAAATGATAATGGATGGTGCATTACCTTTGCAGTGAGTGTGAAAAAACACGAGAGAGAGTGATGTTATTGAAGCTGCTGTCTGGGGAATCTTGAGGAATCTGTAGTGGCGGTGTTGTCAGAATCCCGCAGGACTTCTCGGGATCAGCAGATTCCCGCTGACGTTCTTCTGGTTTTTGAAGGAGGAGTCGATAGTAGCTCAGGACAGAGCGGCCTTCCAGGCCTGCAGCTTTTGGGAAAATCAGCTGAGTGGCAGTAAACTGGGCCATCTCCTTGCTACCAGAAGCACCCGGATGACTATCTCCTGACCAGGGGCAACTTTGTGAATCTGTCACCTGCACAGCATAGACAAGAGGGGTAGGGTCAGAAACATATTAAGATTACATGTAGTGCTGGGCGATACGAAAAAATCATTTTTCCTTTTTTCGATATGACTCGATAGTTATTGTATTATAATTTATAAATGTATAAAACCAGACCAAATTGATTTACATTATAAAGCAGAAGGTTTATTTAACAATTATAATCATCACAAAGAAATAAATTAAGGATCAAATTAAGCGATCTCGCATTGCTATTTATGAGTGAAAATTCGTATTCGTGATGTGTAAGGTTGTAACACTTATCGTTCTCTCCGTCGAAGACGCCAAGTATGACGACTGCCCCGACAGATGAAGGCTCATATATACTGTGTTCAGCCGGGGTTCAGCCGTCATACTCATCATAAACACCGTATTTGGCAACAGGCTCAGTGCGGCCGCTGCCATTCATATTTACATCGCAGCTGGTGAGTGCACAATTTGCGTTGAATGACACTGCGTAAATGGAAATAAATGTGTACCTTTGTAATGTAGTACATAATTGTACAAATGGATTACTAGGGAAATTATTTATATCAGAATGCTTTAATTAAAACAGACTGTCATAAAATTGAATTTATTTTGTTTTGTAACATAAGATTAGATCAGATCAAATATTTTGTAAATAGTCACCCAGAGCTGCAAGGAATGTAAAGTTATCAATGTCCTTTCACCATCATTCCTGTCATACAGTGTTGCATGTTTTTGTTTGCACATTCAGGACAAAAGTCCTGTTTTTGTTTTAATTACTCAAAAAAAAAAAAAAAGAAATTTCAAGCCAGTAATTTGAGGGTAATAACCTGTCAGCAACATAGTGAGACAGGGAGAAAAAAAGTACGATAAACACGTTCAAGTTCTCCAACAAACATGCCGGGTTCCCTCTCGTCATTGTCAGAGTCAGCCTCGTTGCCAGGGGGCTGCTCAGCAATGATGCCGGCTTTCGGCATCAACAGTGCAAGTAGACACGTTAGCCCAAGCATCCACAATCCATTCACACATGGTGGCGTAACTCGCCCGGCGCTGCCTCCTAGTCTTCGTAAAGCTGTGTTCGCCATCTGTAGTCCATAGCTCCCACGGCGCTCACAACTTCACTTTGAACGCCCTGTTTACACTGATGTCCAGCGGTTGGAGTTCCTTTGTCAAGCCTCCCGGAATGATGGCAAGCTCCGAGTTATTGCCCTCAGTCGTGTCAGCAGGAAATGCTCCCAGTCAGTCAAGCGGAGCGCTCATCTACGTCACATAACAACATTTACAGATTTTGGAACTCGGTGCACACATAAGGTGCCCTTGTCCATTTTGTAGAATATTTAAGACTTTTAAGTGCGCCTTATGGTCGTGAAAATGCGGTAAATATTTTGCTCAGTGTAGTCACTGTGTGACATAAGGCCAGTACACTACCATCTGATCTGTAAGTGGCTACACTTTGAGTCGCGTAGGTGAAAAACATGGCCAATGTGATCAGAGAGGAATAACGGGTAAAATGGTTTATGTATCCAAACAGAAGAGGGTTTCGGAGGATACTCGAATTCTAAACTATTCAACAGCTGCAACCATACATTCAATTCCCCCCATTATATTGTCTTTTTTTTTTTTAATAAAACCCCTGCTTCGGGTGCCTGTGTGATAAACCTGCAAAAAATTGCTCCTCAAAATTATAAAGTTATTCTCTGGTCTTGATGTTTGATTAACAGCAAATGCATTTTTCACAGGCGAAACCCAAAGCCAAAAACAAGCACGATCTAATGTTTAAGCAATCAATCTAAAAGACAACATCTGAGCAATTAAAAACACCCATTAGTGCTGCTGCTCCTTGGGTCCCCACCCTTATCGTTCCCTTGTCGGGTGCCCCTATCCGCCCTCCTTTCCAACAAGCAAGGGACACTCTCCCACCCTCGAGAGAGTGTCCCACCCGAGGGGGTGGAGGAGGGTGGTTGGCTGGGGGGGTGCCATTGGGTCCCTGCAGCCCCCGCTGGGTGGCCGGTTGTCGGGACGCCTCGGTGGGGCCGGCGGACCGCCCTGGGTCCCTCGGTGTGGGACATGTCCAGTCCGCCGTGCAGCTCTCGGGTGGACCCCTGGGCCTGATCCCGCCCCTTGATTGATTGGGTGGGGTCCTCAGGCGCCGCGGTACGGCCACAGCAATTACAGGACGCTTCTATCAGTCTTTGTGCATGTAAAACGGTATCATTTTACTTGCATGTATCCAAAGGGACACACCCCTAGGACTCTTTCACTGGGTGTGGGTTACTGCAACAAATAACTCATGAATATGCAAATCGCTTGTGTATCCCCTCACTTATACTCTCGTCCTGTAGACTTTTATAATTTACATAATTAATGCCGCCACACTTCATTTGTACAGCCGGGTTCACGACCCTTGTCCTGCATGCTTCTTCTCATGTCCTTGTCCTGTTCTATCTTGTCCTGTCCTTCCCTCACAGGGTTTAGAGACTACAGCCCCATGCAACACTCATATTTAATGTTTCATTGTTGTAGATAATGTAATGATTTACTTCTCTCATCGTGTTTACAATTAGGGCTTTGTCTTTTGTCTGTTTCTCTCTCCCTTCTAGAAACCTTGTTCTGTTCGACTGATCAAGTCTGATTTTCAATAAACATCAATTAATCATTTGCACACTGATTGAGGAGTATCTGTAACATTTGCACAACCATCATTGTCCCAGATGATCGCACTACTCGTCACTTTAAACCGCATACACTCCTTGAAGTCTCAGCGCCCTTTGCACAATGGTCATTGCACCGGACTATCGCAATATTAGTCATTCGAACTGCTCTAAGTGCTAGAGGACTCTGCATCTTTTTGCACAATTGCTTTTTGTCAATGTCTTTATGTCTCCAAAGTGTTCTGTAAATTGACTGTCTGTTGTACTAGAGCGGCTCCAACTACCGGAGACAAATTCCTTGTGTGTTTTGGACATAATTGGCAAATAAAGATGATTCTGATTATAATACCACAGCAGAAGCTTAAAAAAAGCTCCACTGTGACACAGTAAAACTGTTACGGCATAAAAGAGATACAGATTTTCCATTCTGCTTGATCGAACAAGACAAAAAAAATAAAAAATAAATACAAGAAAAACACCCATCAGTCACGTTCCAATACTTTTGCTCACTTGAAAAGTGGGTGGGTTCAAAGAAAAGGGGCTCCATCCTAAATTGTTTAAAAGCTGGAATTCTCAACTTTTGTCTCATGTTCAGCTTTTGACATGAAACCCAAATGTCTTCAGTATACAACAAAAACAAAAGAATTGACCTTGCTGTTCCAGTACTTTGGGAGCTGACTGTAGTTTTCAGCTCCCATCTTCACATTAGTGAAGTATGTTGCACTGTGCAAATACTCAACCAGTTGGTAGTCATAGAAAAAAATACTTTACAGCTGACACGCTGTAACTTTATCCCAGAAATTACTGTAAAGTTCAGGCAATGCTTCCTCTGCGCAATATTTACTACTGGGCAACTCGTATCAGGGATCCAATGATTTCATCAGCCTTTTGAATCCATCTTTTTCCACTGTATTAGTAGAAATTACGTCCTTGGCTACAGTGTAGAATGAGATTGTTTAAGTTACCTCCCTCTATTTGGTGCTCGACCTCTCATAACAAGAGCAGCTGAACAGAGATCCTGTTAAGTTTGTTGTGGTGAGGTTACAGGAGCAGCACAGGGAGTCGTGGCTCTCTTTAGCGTGATACACACTCGATAACATGCTTTATCTTCAGGTGATTTTACACGGATATGCCCGTCTTCGTCACATCTATCATAGACGTTTGGCAGACTAAGGTTTTTCCAAATGATAGACATTACGTGCCCTTTTTTTGGACTATTTCTGACTCGCTAGTTACTAACCGCTAGCGTCTTCGCCATGTTGTCGCCATGCAAAAAGTGCTGCCGCGGAAGTCTTGCAGAGCAACAAAAGCTCCCAGATTGCCGAAAAGTATAGAAAACAAAATAGATGATCCCCCTTTTCTATATTGAGCATGATTTGGAAAATTTATGTTTTATATATACCAAATATTACTTCTACTAGTTTTATACAACCTTCGCATGCTTTATTGTTCCATGTTCTGACTGCTGGCTGTTTTTTGGCCGTTTTGTGCTTCCTGGTTGTTCCCAGCCATGTTGTGACTACTAGCTGTTTTTCGATAAAGATAACTTGAGTGCAGCTGGACAAAGATAATTGTTTTGCTTTCCTTTGCTTCTCTGTCTCTCTCACTTCTGTACAACGGAGGTGATTGTTTTACTTAGGCTTCAGTAAGGGGTGACAACTCGTAAGACTTGTACCTTTTCCTCTCTTTGCAAAGACCTTTTTTTTCTTTTTTGTCATAAAAACCCACAAAGACAAGATTGTTTCCTTACTTATTCGGTCAGAAAAAGATTTGCCAAAACAAGCATCAACAAAACTGACCGAATCAAGCCACACAATCTATTGCCCTGCACTAATTACATGACGGGCATGTTTGTAATACATGGCTTCCAACACACCTTTATTCCAAAGACAAGATGTCTTCCGACGAAACAGTCCTCAACGGCCCTCGTTAGCAATTTGGATCTGGTTGATGGTTCAGGTGGTACATCTGAGTTCTCCAACAACCTGTCAAATCACAAATAAATGTTAGACTGACCAATAAACTTGTGTGGTTGATAAGAATGTTAAAATGATGCAATGAACATTGCCTGTATAGTTAATAAATATTGAATGATGGTGACAGTTTGACCATGGAACATCCAACTATGTATTTTCAATACCTCATTAGGGTCATGTGTGAGCTGGAGCCTATCTGAACTGACCTTGGGCAAGAGGCAAGGTACACCCTGGACTGGTCGCCAATCAATCACATGGCATATATGAACAAACAGCCATTCAAACTCACAACTATCGTACCTGGAGAATCCTCCAAACTGGAAAAGTCGGCAAGCTTAATGCTACAACACAAAGCAAAACGCCATAAACGGGCTAATGATACTAGCATCGATATGGCAGTGCTAAAGCAACGGATTTGAACACAAAACGGTACAGAAAAACAAGTTCACATAAAATATAACAATACTTACAGGCATATATTCTTTATCCTCTATGACAAATGACTAATATTACTGCAGCTTAACGCGTCACTTGTGAAAGTCTTCATGTATTCTCGGTCTGTACCCTCTGGTGGCCAAAGCGCACACTCCAGAAGCAGCCCAATGTCAATGGGCACTGACGCATGAAATCATGATGCACAAACTGTGTAATTCTTTATATTCTATTTCATTACGTTATTAATTTACAGTGCCACCAGGAAGTATTCAAACCCCTTCACGTTTTCCACATGTTACAGACTTATTCTAAAACTGATTTGAGGATAGTTTTCTTTAAAAAAAATAAAAAAAAATAAAAATAAAAATCTACATAAAATATCCCATAATGACAAAATGAAAAAATGTTTTCAGACATTTGGTTAAATTTATTAAAAAAAATTAAGCACTCAAACAGAGTAGGTAAATAAGCATTTACACCCTCTGTTATGACACTCAAACTTAAGCTCAGATGCATCTGATTTCCACTGATCATACTTGAGATGCTTCTCCAACTTGGAGTCCACCTGTGGTAATTTCAGTTGATTCAACATCATTTGGAATGGCACACACCTGTCTATAAAAGGTCTCATAGTTGGCAGTGCATATCAGAGCAGAATCCAAGCAATTAATTCTAAGGAATTCTCTGCAGACCCCCGAGACCGGATTGTGTCAAGGCACAAATCTGGGGAAGGATAAAAATAATTTCAGCACCATTAAAAGGTCCCGAAAAGCACTGTGCTCTCGATTATTCAGAAATTGAAGATGTTTTGAACCACCAGGACCCTTCCTGGATCTTGCCGTCCGCCCAAGCTGAGTAACCAGTGAAGAAGGGCCTTGGTCAGAGAGGTGAACAAGAACCCTATGGTCACTAAGGTGGCGCCCCAGTGTTCCCTTACGGAACACTGGAGAACCATCCAGAAGGTCAACCATTGCTCACGCACTCCACCAATCAGGCCTTTATGGTACAGTGGCCAGATGGAAGGCACTTCTCCCTAAAAGGCACATGGCAACCCGCTTGGAGTTTGCCAAAAGGCACGTTAAGGATTCTCAGACCAGCAGAAACAAAATTCTCTCAAAATAGAACTTTTTGGCCTGAATTGCAAGCATCATATCTAAAGAAGAGAAACTGCTCATCACGTGGCTAATACCATCCACACTGTGAAGCATGCTGATGGCAGCATCATACTGTGTGGCTGTTTTTTCTGCTGCAGGAACTGGGCGACTAGCCCGCATACAGGGTAAGATGACAGCTTCCAAATATAGAGAAATTCTTCAAGAGAACTTGCTCCAGAGTGACAAGCACACAGCCAACATAAGAAAGGAGTGGCTTCAGGAGCAGCCTGTGAATGTCCTTGAGTGCCCCAGCCAGAGCCCAGACTTGAATCCAATCGAACATCTCTGGAAAGATCTAAAAATGGCTGTCCACCGACGCTGCCCATCCAACCTGACTGACCTTAGAAGATCTCCAGAGAATGGGAGAAAATGCCCCATAACAGGTGTGCCAAGCTTATACAGACATACCAAAGAAGACTTGAGGCTGTGTTTGCTGCCAAACGTGCTTCAACAAAATATTAAGCCAAGGGTGTGAATACTTATGTACCTATTATGTTTAAACGTTTACATTTTCAATAAATTTGCACATTTGCATTTGCCATTATGGGATATTTTATGTGTTTTTAAAAAGAAAACTATACTCAAATCAGCTTTAGAATAAGGATGTAACATAGCAAAATGTGGCTGAAGTGAAGGGTTGTGAATACTTTCTGGTGTCACTGTATGTTTTTATGAAGTACAATACTGATGAGTGCTACTTATCATAAAGCACGACCAACATTTATGTCGGTGTTTTGTGTGGGGCTGGAAAGGATCAATGGCATTTTCATTTACTTTAATGGAGTGTTTTGAGTTACGAGTGTGGTCAAGGAACTAATTAAACCCGGAAGTCAAGGCACCAGTAATACGTAAATTTTTATTATACAGGTATGTCACCTTTTAGAAAACATGCTACTTGTAATACAAAGTTGCATTAGTTCACCAGGAAGGCAGCTCAAAGAACTTGTGTAATCTTCTTCTACCACAGCCTGAAAGATGCCTTCTCACCTTTGAAATTGAGTTGCAGGGATGCCAAACAACGGGTTCAGGCAGCTCCCAAATACTGTGACACCAAATATGCTCATGTCCCTGGCCACCAACAGTGAAAGGCGATATCTGTAGTCCAGATGATCCCTCAAACAGCTGTAAGCGCACCTGGAACATCTGGATCTGTGGTAGCAAGGAGGGGAAATGTGAATATGCACACAAAATGGAAGATATTTCCATTGAACAAACGAAAGTTTGCCACAATTTTTCCTTGACTTCTTTTAAAACTAGTTATCCATCATAAGAATTACACTGCAGGAGTCATTCTGTAGTATGATGGGTCAATTATTAGGGTTCTGACACAGAACATATTAGGTAAGGAAAAAGAGCTGTAACAGCACTCAGTCTAACCACATGGAATTTTTATTACAGACCTCTTGGTAATGCAATTGCTCGCCAGGCTGGATTAAAGTACAGAGCGAGCCGAATGTAGCCAGCGGACGATACTTTGCCCACCGCTGCCGTAAACGATCACAGTGCAGCTCAGCTTTTGGCTTGCGATACGCTTTTGGCAGAACGTCACAACTGTTAACTCATTTGAAGAGGCATGACACACACATGAATATCAATGCATCGTGGGGAAAAAGTAGCATCGTACAAACAACTAAAAGCACTTTAACAGACTCTTCAGATAAAGCTATAGTAATAGCACATGTCACTGGAGTTTTTAATCGCATAAAATTCAAACTATTGTGTCTTTGGAGTTCCCCAACTCAAGAGTTTATTGAGTTACGTGGCGTCACTTGGTCGATTCTTTACTTTGTGTTGGATAAATGGAGCAATTAGGGTACTGTAATGTCCTCGCATTTGGGCAAGGAGAGCCGCAGCTGCTGATGCACTTTCCGCTGTTTATTGAATGGGTCAACCAGACAAATACAAAATGACATCACTTGCAAGGAGGAACTCCTACGCCACATCCTGATGTCACCCACTAGGACATGCTCCTTGACAACAAATCCAACGCACAAATACTACATAAATACACTTCAGGAAAACCAGTTTATTTATTCACATGCACTTTTTCCCCCCATACAATACAAAAGGAAAAAATATGTTTGCTGGGGGGCGCTTCTACTTATTAATGGCATTTTAATTCATTTCAATTGCGAGGATAAGCGGTACGGAAAATTGATGGATGGAGAACACTGATTTTAAAATTGAGATTGGTCACGTAATGAAACTCATAAATTAAGGTACCACTGTATTCAGTTACTTATGCACTTGCATCATTCAGTTCCTAAAAAGGCAAATCTATTGATGTTGTAGTTTCCTAAAAGCTGGCTTCTGCTGTTTCATTTTTAAAAAAAATCAAAGTCATTGAATCTGTTCCTGTACAGTAACTTGTGTTGTCTAGCCTATCACTAGTTGGAATTACTCGCAATTTCGCATGTCGTTTTACAGTTAGGAGGTCTACTCTACCTAGTAACAAACGTGCTCTTACCTCGTCGTGTCCTGTGGCTCCACATCCATTCGGCAGAAGCAGACGTTACAGCATGGATAAAACACACAGAGATCCTGTAGAGACAGCACGGTACAGTCCACAAGAGTGCGTCGAACAAACATTTTATCCGCCAGCGGTTGAAGTTGAGCAAAGAGTGAAAACCAGACGCACGGCTAGCATGCTAACGTGGTAAGGCGAACTCCCTAAACATGTCGCTTTTCGTGGAGTTTACCATTGCCACATATTGTTTATAAAGTAGGAACAAAAAATAAAACCTATGAAAACACACATTTTCCAAACATTTTAACCAATGGTTTTCGTTCATCAAGTTTTCTTCTTCGTGTTCGCTGCGGAAGCAGGAGGTGCGTGCACGCCTGTCGCCCCCTAACGGATTCTATTGGTGACGCACCCGACCACTGTTTTGTGTTTTTTTTTTTTTTCTTCTGTTGAGCGATTCGCTCATATGAGAGCACACAAACAATTTGGACGTGTATAAATAAATTTCATTTTTTTTGCACCATGAATGACAATTATATGTCATTTTAATATTTGATTTTTATATCATATTAATATTATGTGTGTGTGGGCAAAGTATGCCCTGTGTCGTGGGTCATATTAGGCTCACTCCATTCTTAAATACGGCCCACCAAGCATTTGAATGATCAAGAGTCTTGTAATATTTCTTGCAGTTTTTCCACTAAAATTAGTTTATTAAAATGTATTTCGGATCCATTCATCTAATTCAATATTTGGTTGATTTATTGTACATAAATAAAATTTTAAAACATTCAAAATGTTTGTATTTTATTAAATGTAATTACTTATAATTGAATTATTTATAAATAACATTAAAAGTTAGAATTACCTTTTATTTTATTATTAAAATATTTTAGCTATTTAACATACAATGCAACTTTTTTTCAAACCTTATCTATGAATGACTTGACCCATCTGTTCCTTTTAAAAGACAAATGTGGCCTTTGAGCACCAAAGTTTACCCATCCCAGGTCAACTGTATATAATTAAGAATTTATGATGGAGACTTTTGCAGAATAAAACATTAATAACCTAATTATCTTCTAGCTATTTTGGAGATCTTTCAAATTGCAACTCTGAGCTCTTTTATGGCTTTAGGATTGAATGTGAGTCATTCTAATTACATTAGCCCTATTTGGATACTCATGGATAGATTATTATGTTGTTAGTTTCATATGGGCGGCACAGTGAACGACTGGTTAGAGCGTCTGCCTCATAGTTCTGAGGACCCGGGTTCAATCCCCGGCCCCGCCTTTGTGGAGTTTGCATGTTCTCCCCGTGTCTGCGTGGGTTTTCTGCGGGCACTCCGGATTCCTCCCACATCCCAAAAACATGCATGGTAGGTTGACTGAAGACTCTAAATTGCCCGTAAGTGTGAATGTGAGTGCGGATGGTTGTTTGTTTATGTGTGCCCTGCGATTGGCTGGCAACCAGTTCAGGGTGTACCCCGCCTCCTGCTCGATGATAGCTGGGATAGGCTCCAGCACGCCCGGGGGACACTAGTGAGGAGAAGCGGCTCAGAAAATGGATGGATGGATGGATAGTTTCAGATGGCAACTGTAAAACTGACACAGTAAAAAAATAATAATAATAATTTAAAAAAATACTGCTGCGCATAATGATGATCTTTTCCAAAACACGTCATCTTTATATTTGAGTACCTTGTTTTTTCAGGCTCCGCTCTCGTCAGTAGTCGCCATCTCTCACTGCGTTGTTCACATTCTGCCTCTTAATCCTTTAGTTCCGCCCGAGTAGCACCGCTAATGCAATTTGAAGCTAAAGGCGAGGTGATGTAATGTCACACATGCCCCCCTTCAATGCCAATTAGCTAATGGCCTGCCGCTGGCACGGCCCGAGATGCAATCAGGTGGTTTTTGATGCAACTATTTCATATGAAATACTGTAGTAGTAAAACTAGTGTCAACATCAGAAGTGCTCAGGACGGACTAATCATTAATCAAACATGGACCATTGCTCCCTGGGCCCCCAAACATCTCATAAAACTGATTAATACAGTTTTCTTTGATTAAAAGCAACGATTATAGTTTTTGTCTTAATTCACACGCTTAAAACCAAATCAAAATGCTGAATCTAACCTTAATAGTTTTGACTGACCCCCTCCCTTCTCGTGCAACGGAATATTCAATTTCTTACTGCACATTTGGGGACTTGATTAATTGAGGAACATGAAGAAGAGTTAACCTTTTTTCTTGCCAACAGTGGTAGCACTGCTGTCAGTGTCAGCCAAGGAGGATGCAGAAGTGGAGAGTGACACATTTCATCACGAAGATGTGAGTAACGCTCACTGTGTATTATAGCGGTTGAAATGGTCAACTACATTAAATGTTGATTAATGGTCTTATCAATGACAGTGAAAGTGTTAAAATGATTTACTCGTTAGATGCTAATTCTCAAGAACGATTTCAAGAATTTTATCTTTAAAGACCTTGTGTTGGGGTGAAAATAAAACCTTTGTGCAATACACGGATGTGGAGGGCCTTGTGATTGGGTTTGCCTTCGCCACCCGAATGACTAAATATACCCCTGCAAGTGCTCCAAGGCAGATGGACAACTAGCTCAGGTGCCGGGTTGTTATTATTAAAAAGTACTCCGGAAAGTACTGAACATAGGAAGAATCAATGAACAAAATAATGTTAACTTTAATTTAATTCATACCTTTTCAAATAGATTGTATGGTCCTGTATAAATAAATATATTTATATATTAAATACATATGTTTATATATTAAACGCCTCCACTCCAATAGATGCCCTGCCTCCAGTACACCATTCACGTCAATCTTTTCCCCCCTAAGGTATACGGTATGTGGATCCACTAGGTCACTGTATCTATATATATATATATATCTGCCCTGCGATTGCCTGGCGACCAGTTCAGGGTGTACCCTGCCTCTTGCCCAAAAGATAGCTGGGATAGGCTCCAGCATACCCGCGACCCAAGTGAGGATAAGTGATACAGAAAATGGACGGATCGATGGATGTATGTGGCAGTGTTTTACGCCTTAAGCAGTGGAGATTTGAACACGAATGGCACAGCAACACATAGAGACAGACAATATAACAATACTCACAGGCCTGTATTCTTTAAACTCTGCGATAAATGACTAATATTACTGCACATTACTGCTTATGCCGTTAAAAAGTGTTTATAAACTAATTATTAAGCAATTTATAACTATTTGTAAAGTGATGCCACATATTGGCTTTATTGTAAATTATTGATAATATATTTTCATATCTAGTCACGAATTATGGAAAATGTTTATGATATAAAATGCTTTCATACAAACAAAGGCTTCCCCAGAATAAATACTTTCTATAATCTAATAAATAGAGATTTTCACAGTGCTGTACTGTAATGACATCGTTTAAATGTAGCATGTCAAAATGAGCACCACCGCCAGATTTTGGCCCCTAAGAGTATAATTAAAAAAGATGATAGTGTTAAAGTCTTGCAGAACTGTTTGGCTCAGTGAGAAAATGGAATCAACAGTATTCCAGGACTAATGAGTAAACACGATATACTGTAAATGACGACCTGTGTGTGAGGCACTGGGTAAATGGGTAGAAGCAGGATGAAGATATGATCTAAGACTATGTGGCTGGCGGTGTAGTTTTAATGACATTACTCAACACATTGGACACAGTGGTTCCCCCACTACAGTATACTAGACAGAACAGAACAGAACAGAACCAACAGAACCGACCGCCTCTTATTGCTCAGTGACTGTGTTTTTATGTCTCAAAAGTATTCACTGTCAATTGACTGTCTGTTGTCGTACTAGAGCGGCTCCAACTACTGGAGACAAATTCCTTGTGTGTTTTTGACATACTTGGCAAATAAAGATGATTCTGATTCTGACTTTATTGAAATGCTTTTACTGACGACAAGGCTCTTTAAAGGTGCTCTTACAATACATTTTTGTCAGATTTTTTCTTTTTACTTTATGTGCAAAAACTACTGTATAATATTTTACGGGGTGTACCTTTAGTACTGCATTTCTTTAAAGACAAATTTACTCCCATCATTAAAATCCATTTGTCAATGGAAATTTGTTGGCATAAATTTAACATGATTGGAATCTAATTGTCGACTGGCGGGGGGTGTAGCTGTGGCTGGACATTTATCCCAATCATCAAAAATTAAATATATGGAGAGGAAGGTTTTAATGCCCACCCACCCTTGGATGCCCCCCTGAGTTGGATGCCCGGGGCCACTGCCCCCCTCTCTTCACCCGAGTGTCAATGACTGCGGCCGCAAGTCCGATGCCACAACCACAAGGCCGATCATCGAACTGCGACGTAAGGTGTCCTAGTGCCAAGTGCACGTGTGGACACCCTTATGCTTGAACATGGTGTTCGTTATGGACAATCCGTGAAGAACACAGAAGTCCAGTAACAGAACACCACTCGGGTCCTGATAGGCTGGGCCGTTCCTCCCAATCACGCCCCTCCAGGTCTCACTGTCATTGCCCACGTGAGCATTGAAGTCCCCCAGCAGAACAATGGTGTACCCAGCAGATGCGCTCTCCAGCACCCGCTCCAAGGACTCCAAAAAAGGTGGGTACTCTGAACTGCTGTTTGGTGCATAGACACAAACAATAGTCAGGACCCGTCCCCCCACCCGAAGGCGGAGGGAGGCTACCCTCTCGTCCACCGGGGTGAAACCCAATGTACAGGCACCGAGCCGGCGGGCAATAAGTATACCAACACCTGCTCCGCGCCTCTCACCGTGGGCAACTCCAGAGTGGAAGAGAGTCCAACCTCCCTCAAGAGGACTGGTACCAGAGCCCAAGCCGTGTGTGGAGGCAAACCCGACTATATCTACTCGGAAATTCTCGACCTCACACACCAGCTCAGTCTCCTTCCCTGCCAGAGAGGTCACATTCCACGTCCCTAGAGCCAGCTTCTGTAGCCGGGGATCGGATCGCCAAGGTCCCTGTCTTCGGCCACCGCTCAGCTCACACTGCACCGACCGCTATGGCCCCTCCCACAGGTGGTGAGCCCACAGGAAGGGGTACCCACGTTACCCTTTCGGGCTGTGCCCGGCCGGGCCCATGGGTGCAGGCTCAGCCACCAGGCACTCGCCTTCGAGCCCCACCTCCAGCCTGGCTCCAGAGGTGGGTGACCCGTGTCCGGGGAAGGGAAACCTGTATTTATTTTTATTGTTCATCATAGGGGTCTTTTAGCCGTGCTTTGTCTGGTCCCTCACTTCGGACCTGTTTGCCATGGGTGATCCTAGGTGTGAAGCCCCAGACAACTTAGCTCCTAAGATCATTGGGACACACAAAGCCCTCCATCACGATAAGGTGACTGCTCTAGGAGTGGCCCACGATGATCCAGTAGAGATAAATCCCAGACACTGGAGGCTGTATGCAGCTATATTTTCACATCTCAAGCGTGTAGTTATTTGTAGGCATAAGAAAGATGCTCGACAAAGTAGCATCCATTTTTCCAGGTAGTCTTGGTATTTCATTCACCGTTTACAGTTGAGTGGGCCGTGGTTTCAGAGCATTCAGTGGACAGGCCTGCAGCATCTGAGAGCGAAAAGAAGGGCTTTATATTTTTCACGATTTTGAAGCCTCATTTTATACACTTGGTGATTTTTTTCAATTATTCAAATTTGACAGTGTTGTCAACAATACATTTCTCGGTGGTGTCTCAAATTTAGAAGACATTTCTTTTTTCTTAACAGGGACAAAAAGTAAACAGTAGCTGTACAAATGGGTCAGAATAAATGCCTAAATATTACCACTGTGGTAAAAGGAACAACAACCAAAAAGAGGTTTCTTTGAGTTGAGATGGTTATTTATTTGTTCAAGTGGATGATCCATCCATCCATTTTCTGAACCGCTTCTCCTCACTAGGGTCGCGGGCGTGCTGGAGCCTATCCCAGCTATCATCGGGCAGGAGGCGGGGTACATCCTGAACTGGTTGCCAGCCAATCGCAGGGCACATACAAACAAACAACCATTCACACTTACAGTCATGCCTACGGGCAATTTAGAGTCTCCAATTAATGCATGTTTTTGGGATGTGGGAGGAAACCGGAGTGCCCAGAGAAAACCCACGCTGGCACGGGGAGAACATGCAAACTCCACACAGGCGGAGCCGTGGATTGAACCCCAGTTCTCAGAACTGTGAGGCAGATGCTCTAACCAGTCGATGTGTAAAGGATATCACCACATGGGCTCAGGAACCAATGTCAGTAAATACAGTTCCGCACTAAATCCGTAAGTGCAACCTGAAACTCTACGATGCAAAGCAAAAGCCATTTATCAACAACACCCAGAAGCGCCGCCGGCTTCTCTGGGCCCGAGCTCATCTAAGATGGACATCTGTGATGGTATGGGGCTGTGTTAGTGCCAATGGCATTTGTAACATACACATCTGTGAAGGCACGATTAATGCTGAAAGGTACATACAGGTTTTGGAGAAACATATGCTGCCATCCAAACAACGTCTTTTTCATGGACGCCCCTGCTTGTTTCAGCAAGACAATGCCAAAACACATTCTGCATGTGTTACAACAGCATGGCTTGGTAGTAAAAGAGTGCGGGTACTATACTGGCCTGCCTGCAGTCCAGACCTGTCTCCCATTGAAAATGTGTGGCGCATTATGAAGCGTAAAATACGACAACGGAGACCTCGGACTGTTGAACAGCTGAAGCTGTATATCAAGCAAGAATAGGAAAGAATTCCACCTACAAAGCTTCAACAATTTGTGTCCTCAGTTCCCAAACGTTTATTGAATATGGTTGAAAGAAAAGGTGATGTAACACAGTGGTAAACATGACCCTGTCCCAGCCTTTTTGGAACGTGTTGCAGCCATACAATTTTAAGTTAATGATTATTTGCTAAAAACAATCAAGTTTATCAGTTTGAACATGAAATGTCTTGTCTTTGTAGTGTATTCAATTAAATATAGGTCGAACATGATTTGCAAATGATTGTATTCTGTTTTTATTTATGTTTAACACAATGTCCCAATTTCATTGGAATTGGGGTTGTACATTGAGGTGAGTCTAGGAGTGTGCTTTGCCAACATTTAGTGGTATCTATAGGCAATTGCAAACCTTTTTACAGGGAATGTCAATTACTCGCAGATTTTTGCTATTCACAACAGTGTTCCTCCACTATATCTCAGTTCAGCTTTCCCGCCTCCACGGTAACGGCAATTTTTGAAGTGATTATTTTTTCACCTTAGGTCCCTTCTTTCATGACCTTTACTGAACCACAATAGATGCTAAAAGTTCCCTGTTTTTTATGATGACACAACACCTCAAACAGTATCACGTGTGTTTGGTAATGTGACACATCTATTGAAAGTGAGGTCTGCTTACAAGATAACACATGTTTTGGGTCAGCGTGTTCCCTGACAATCTACTGTGAATGCAACCAGGGGAATTAATCCAGCCAGGCACACCCGGTAAGAGTGAAGAGATTACGTACAAAATGAAGGCAAAGGTCTTTTTTCTTTTCTTTTTCTTTTTTACCATTTGTGGCTGCAGGGAGACTGCAACAATAAAACAGAATACAATAGAAAAAGATTGCACTCAACTGTCACTCTGTGCATTAATCAAATACAATTAACTTGTTATAAGGGGAAGAACTCTAAAATGTCTTCTATTTCCCCTTTCCCTAGGTGTAAGTGTCCTCATGCTTTTGGTCAACGTGTTATCATGTGCTATGAATAAGTTCAACAAAAGACAAACGCAGTTTTCTTCAACTAACGCCCCACAAACAATGATATGTTTCCAAGTTTTTAGTAAACACAACATGTAAACATGAGAGTGGCTTGTTCAATCAATGTGACGAGATTGGAGGTGTTGGTTGAAGCTGCCCGACCCTGTAAGAACACACCAGTTTTGTGTATGCTATTCTCAAGAAGCAAGCAAGAATACATTTACTCTTGCCTAGGGCTCAGAAGGTTATTGTTATATAAGGTTAAACATAACATGTATATGGCTTGCGTGACAAAAGTACTAAAAAAAGAAAAAACACGAGACATCCAGGTTAAACCAATTAGACAACTAGTTTGATTGTTCCCGTTTTTACGTGTTTCCTACAATGTTGTCTTGCTAATCATAAACAGTGGCGGTTTTTGGTATATGCAATATGTGCAGCTGCACAGGGCAGCATTTCTGGGAGGAAGCAACCCCCCCGCCCACGCCCCAACAAAAAAAGGTCCTACACGACATGGTTTTCTGTTGGCATCATGACGAAGCCCCAGTCCACACACTGCACACCGGGCGCCATTCAAGCTAGGACTGCCATTGATCATGAATAATTAAAAATATGCACTAGGCAAATGTTCACAATTGGGTAGAAATGCTAAAATGTGAATTCAAGAAAATTGTTAACAGCAAAAACTTTCTGTAAAGTATTGAAAGGTTTTGCCTGCATAATCTCTGACAGGAACAAGTATTACCTGTTAACTAGACAAGCAGACACAAATTAATCAGTGATTTATTATTCATCATTAACAGGCTATTTTGCTATGTAATAGTCATGTACATTAATGTATATATTTGGGCATGGTTAGAGGTGAGGCCACACCTTTGCTTTTCTCTCATTGGCACAAAGGCTGCATGTGGAGGGTGCAGTGTGTCTGCGTGCATGCATTCAAAGAGGAGCTCTCCATGCTTATTCAAGCCTTCTTATTTAAAGGCTGCGTACATTGCAACATTAACAAAAGCCTTTTTCTTCTCTCTGCCTGAGGGTTTCATTGCTATTTATATAAGCCGTCCGGAAGACCATTTCTGCACAGCGGGTAAGCACAATTTCACTTATATTTCCACTGGATCTTAGAAAAAGATTTTGGATAAAATATGGGATGAACATAGTATCATTTCATTAATCCATGCAATTAACTTTACTGTAAGTCTATTGTGTATTTAGTAGGACAAAACAAGTAGTTTAAGTACATGTGTGTGTGTGTGTGTGTGTGTCTAGTTGTGTAAGAATGTAGCATATCGTCCTGATGTTCAGTCAGAAAATGTATTGCAATGCCATTTTAAATATAAATAAAAGATTCATTAGCAGCAGTAATAATAGCAAAAATCACTTTTTCTTACTTGAAAAAATGATTGGTTTGCAAACAACATGAAGCGCAGAATCACTTATAGTTATAATGTTTGTGAAATTTACAATTGTAGTCCTCTTAGTCATCTTAATCCATTCAATCACTAAATTAACAGTTGTTTATTTATGACCAATAAGGACCACTTCTTGTTCTGTTTTTTTTAATTAAGTAATTTGATTTGAATGTTAAAAACAATCTTTTCTGACGAGCCCCTTATTCAAAACAAATGAGGTGTGATTATGCAAAAAAGTAAAGTGACGATCCCTTCAAGGCCACGCATCAAATTAGGTGTGATCACACATATGCTAATACACAAGTACAAGTTAAAGAGTGAATTTAAATTATATGGGCACTCGGGCAGCACTTTTCCCGAGTGTTTAGCATGTCTGCTTCACAGTTCTGAGGTCATGCGTTTTCTCCGGGTACTCCAACGAAATCCAACATTCCAAAACAGGCATGTTAGTTTAACTGAAGACTAAATTGTCCATGGGCCTTAATGTTAGTGTGAATAGTTGTCTATATTTTTCCTGTAATTGGTTGGCATCATCCATCCATGTCGGCACACATACAGTAGTCCTGAAAATCTTTCGAAGTGAATCTGCAAGTTTCCTCTACATCTGTATTTTTGATCATTATTAATTATGGATATACACAAGTAGTTGAAAACCCAAAAAACAGTGTCCTCTGCAAAACTGGATACGAAACAGATGCAAGAGAGATGGATGCACGTTTTGGAGAGCACAGTATGGAGCTCATTGGGTACTTTGCACCAAGATGGTGAAGACAATTTCCTGGACCAGTCGATGTATTAGCTGGGACTGATGTGGTTGAATTGAATTATACTGTGGCTCGTCATGATGTCCTTGTGGAGAAAATGGCTGCACCCCGGTTCCTCACGGAGATGGAAAATGGACGATAGCTAACATACTGAGCACATTCAAACGTCCTCACCAAACCATGCCGACTGTTGTCAAAGCCTACATACACCCTTGCCCTAACTTTTGAAGTTTCCATGGCGAAGTGTGAAAACTCTTTTTCTATGCTCAAAAGCGTGCCGTCGGAACGACGGCGTATTATGATGCCCAGACGCAAGGCCCAGCTGATTCAGCTTGCTTTTGAAAAGGACCTCACTCACAAATTTCAATCTCATTGGAGGGATGAGTTGATGAGGAGGTTCAGTGTGGAGACACGCTACCTCCCGCTACAATGAGACACTACTCAAAGTAGGTTCGAAGTGTGGGTGTGCGCTCGTGTTTGTGCGTGTGTGTTGGCAATGCATGTCCCTCTGTTGACCCCTTAATTTGCACCTGCTGTGGTGCTTTTTCAGTTTTATAGATGGTTCTGTTGTTACATGATCTCATACTGTAAGTTGAACATAAGTGTTTTGTGGATATTAATAACATTGCTTTAAATTAAATTATTATTAGGCGGAACGGTGATCGACTGGTTAGCACATCTGCCTCACAGTTCTGAGGACTCGGGTTCAAATCCGGCCTCGCCTGTGTGGAGTTTGCATGTTCTCCCCAAGCCTGCATGGGTTTTCTCCGGGTACTCCGGTTTCCTCCCACATCCCAAAAACATGCATGGTTGGTTAATTGAAGACTCTAAATTGCCCGTAGGTATGAATGTGAGTGTGAATGATTGTTTGTTTATAAGCGCACTCCAATTGGCTGGCGACCACTTCAGGGTGTACCCCGCCTCTTGCCCAGAGTTAGCTGGGGTGGGCTCCAGCATGCCGAGGATAAGCGGCACGGAAAATGAATGAATGCTTTAAATTCTGAGGGTTTAAATTATAACTGGTGCTGTAGGCTATGTTTGCTGTTGGTTAGGTTTAACGAGGATTACATGTATTAGTGCTTCACAAATAGCGTAGTCTATAGGATTAAAAAATATATATGTACTGTCTGTAGGGTAATGATAATGTATTTCATGTGGCCCCCCCAAGACTGAGGTCTGGCAACAGCTCTGCATATACATACTCTGTTCAAATGTGAAATACCAACTAGTTGATTAGATTCATCAACTAGATTCATCCCCTAACCTTTATCTTCTACTCAAAAGCTGTGGCCATCTCAAATCCAAAGCGATGCTATGACGCCATCTACAGGCGTCTGTTAGTTATTGCAGTGGTTTACAAACCTGAATTTCACATACAATCTGGGCGAGACCCTTTTTCACACCTACCCATGAAAAAACATACTTGACAAATATATTTATAACAACAATAGAAACATCTGCAACTTACCGCAAGGTGTTTTCTCAAGTTAGAAGTGGGCTAAAATATCCAAGTTTGGGCAGTGACTATTTAAGATTTGCATAACAAAGCTGCTGTTTTTCAGAGTCTGTAAACACTCGCAGCTGTCTTTTCCCCCAAAATAAGTCACTGGTGAATTGGTGAATTTGACTCAAATGACATTAGTGATTGGCGCAACGACGCCCTCTGTGGAAGTCGAAGATGAGGTCTAAAAATAGATCGTGCACACAATAATGGATAAATAAAAGCAGCGAGCAGGATGTTGATCATTGTAACGGAGTAAAAGTATCGATTCTTCTTCACATAAATACTCAAGTAAAAGTAAAAAGTATGGTGCATTCAAACTACTCTGACAAGTACAATTCATCCAAAATGTTACTTGAGTAAATGTAACACGTTACTACCCACCTCTGCATCTGACTTTTACAAGGTGTAGCACACATCTTCCGACTCACCCATCATTTCTTCTTCTGTTGGAGCAGAATGCTTCCTCCTCTGGAACATGGATGCTAGTATGTATCAGGTGTCTGCAGAGCTCCAGCCAGCCAATGCCAGCTGCAATGTGTCTTCGCTGTGCCCGGAGCTTCCCACCTTCACCACTGCCGGCAAAATCCGGGTGATCGTCACCTTCATCCTGTGTGGCGTGTCGGCCTTCTGCAACCTCGCCGTACTACGTGCGGCCTACACGGACAGCAAGCGCAAATCTCACGTCCGGGTGCTGATCGTCAACCTCACACTGGCCGACCTCCTGGTGACATTTGTGGTGATGCCCGTGGACGCGGCGTGGAACATCACAGTGCAGTGGATGGCGGGTGACCTCGCCTGCAGGCTCCTGATGTTCCTCAAGCTCCTGGCCATGTACTCGGGTGCCTTTGTCACCGTGGTGATCAGCTTGGACCGCCAGTCAGCCATTCTCCACCCGTTGGCCATCAACGAGGCTCGGAGGAGGAACAGGTTCATGCTGGCGGCGGCGTGGGGCATGAGCGTCTTGCTGTCCGTCCCTCAGGTCAGCTGACTGAAAATTAAATGAAATAGGGACTCAATAGAAGAATAAAACATCAATTTGGAGTCTTTTATCCATTCGTTTTCTATAGAACTTGAGCTGAACAGGTGAGCCAGAGCCTGTGCCAGCTGACTTTAGGTGAGTGTCGGAGTACACTTTGGACTGGTTGCTAAATCAATCACATGGCACATATAGACAAACAACCATTCACTCTCACATTCACACCTATGAAAAATTTAGAGTCTTCAGTGAAACCAAGCTTTCATGTTCTTGTGAGAGAAAACCCATGAAAACACCATATGTAATGCGTAAGACATACAGGAATGGAATTCTATCACAGCTGATAATATTAAGAAGTTAGCTTTTCAATCAAATAAAAACAATATATTTTCTATAGTGCTTGTGTAAGCCGAAGCTAATGCCAGCTAGTTTCGGGTCGTCAGCCAATCTCAGGGCAAGGCAAAGCACTATAAAAAATGGATGGATGTCCTCATTAGGGTCGCAGGTAAATGTAGCCTATGTCAGCTGAGCTGACTTTGGCCGAGAGGTGGGGTACACCCTGAACTGGTTGGCAGGCAATTGCAGGGCAGCTAAAGTGGACAAGGGCTACAGACAATGGATGAATGGATCAATCAGGCACACAAATTTGTGGCAAAGAGCTTTTTGATTCACTTTTGTTGTCATCCATCCATCCATCCATTTTCCAAACCGCTTTTCCTCACTAGGGTCGCGGGTGTGCTGGAGCCTGTCCAAGCTGACTCTGGGCGAGAGGCGGGGTACACCCTGAACTCATTGCCAGCCAATCGTAGGGCAGATATAAACAAACAACCCTTCGAACTCACATTCACACCTACAGGCAATGTCATAAATTCATATATATACATATAGTAAGATATTGATGTTATGGTAGTGTCCTCGATGAGCATGACTGGTCTACGTTGTTCCTTTCAGATGGCTTCAACAAACAATCATCAATACCAAACCTATGACGTCGTCATCATGTTTCAAATGTTTTCATAAAGCCACACGGTCATGCTTTAATAATGAAGTACACAATAGGGAGTCTATGTTTTAGGCCACAGGACGTCTGACGGCATGAAACATTTAAAACATAGGCAGACTTAACATGGTACGGTATTGATCCGATCAGAAGCTGGAGACTGAGCACAATATGTGATATAAAGTATATACTGTGTGTAAACAATAGATTTAAACAAACAACCCTTTTTAAATTTAGACATAGAAAAGCCCCAAAAGTACACAATGTTGTCAAATGTCCTTTTTCTGAAAATTAATGGATTTAAAATCTATTTGAAAAGTAACCTGGCCGAGAGTGGCCGCCTTAGATGAACATGCCTTTGTAAAACTGTAAATGTTCCTTCTCAGATGTTCCTGTTCCACAACGTGACCATCAAGCATCCCGAAGATTTCACGCAGTGCACCACTCGAGGAAGTTTCAGGAGCCACTGGCATGAGACGGCGTACAACATGTTCACCTTCTTTTGTCTTTTTCTGCTGCCACTGGTCATCATGATCACATGCTATACCAGGATCTTCTTTGAGATCTCCAAGCGCCTGAAAAAGGACAACGGTGAGTTTTAAACAATCCTTTCCAATGTGGGAGGGCTGGGCAATATGGTCTTAAAAGTTATTTAAAAATCTCAGATTTTTCTTCGCACAATTCTGATTTACGATTTTAAAGATCATGTGGAAAGTGAATTTAGAGATTTGTTTCAAAATGCTTAACTGTACACTATACATGTTTGAAGACAATTGCTGAAAACTGAGAACTACGCAGTACAGCAAAGCCCAACTATATTGCAGTATCGCAGACTTTTGTATTGTGTTATTACAGTTGTTACTGTATTTTTTTTTTTTTTTTCACTGTTTGTACAATATTTATGTGTTATCCATTGCTCTTGCTCTCTCTCAATATATTGTGTGTTTAAATGTGTTTGTATTTTTTTAAAGTATGTTTGAAGACCTTTAAAAAAAATGTAAGTGCCATATATGTTATAAAAACATGCCTCGGGTGTATTATTAAACAGGCTATTTCTATATTGCATATTTCACTTATCGCGGGGGTGGTCTGGAATGTAACCCCAGCAATGGAGCGGGATTACTTTACTGAACTGTGGCGCTATAGCAATAAACTGATGATTGATAAACTGATTTCAGCATTTCAGTTTTCCTGATTTCTTTGGGCATAGATAAAACACGCCCAGTGACGCACTTGGGCCTACATACTGTGTATATACTGTCAGTGGTTATCCGTCACAATGACGCCACAGTTACTTAGTTATTATTACTGTTATTATTACTCATTACTGAATCATCCAGCCCTACAATGGAGTTTTTACATTTACCGTGTTTGTCTCTTCCTATTCTCCTGAAAGTTTCCTCCACTGAGTTACAGTTGCGCTGCTCCAAGAACAACATCCCCAGGGCTCGCTTGAGGACTCTAAAGATGAGCGTTGTGATCGTGTTGTCCTTCATTATCTGCTGGACTCCTTACTACCTGTTGGGCCTGTGGTACTGGTTCTTCCCGGATGACCTGGAAGGGAAGGTTTCCCACTCGCTCACCCACCTCCTCTTCATCTTCGGCCTGGTCAATGCCTGCCTGGACCCGCTCATCTACGGCCTCTTCACCATTCGCCTCCGCAGGTTCCACTGTAGCTCCCAAGCCACAGCAGACACGGACGCCAATACGGTTATAACTGGATCTTTTGCCGGCACCGCCAACGCCGTGCTGCTGAAACAGGAGACGAACCCTTGCAGCCAGCAGACGTCCCCAATGTGCGGCGATAATGACAGCGAAATGCCAGGAAGCTGCTTTCTAACAACAAGCAACGATGCACAGAGACCTGGACACAGATATCTGGAGAGCATTATATGAGGGGAATCCAAATGGGACAATTCGGTAGTATGACATTATGTAGTCATGTTTCCGCACAGGAGTCTACATATACGTACGATGTATAGACAATTGTAACACACAAAGCAAAGTCCATAAAAGCTCTTTAAAAGCTTTAAGTTTGGTGTGGAAGAAGCCCATCAAACACCTTTGGGATAAACTATGTTCTTGATGTATGGACAAAAACGCCATTTTCAGGTGTCCCGAATACTTTTGCATTGCATCTGTGTATAAAGTGACCCTTGATCATACCATATTTGTTTGAAGACTTGAGGTTTTGTGCTAAAACTGACTGCTATTTGCGCAAAAAAAAATAAATAAATTTGCAAAGATGGCCAAAAGGTTCAACCTTGGTTTCATTGGTCCATAATACATGTTCCCACATGCATTTGGGAGAAGTGAGGTTTTTTTCTCTTTGTAAGATAAGGCTTCTGTCGAGCCAGCCTACCCCATAGCGCAGACATGAGGAAGACGGTAGATTGTTGTCACATGTACTAAACAGCCAGTAATTGGAGAGAAATTCCTGACCAGTTTTCTTTTCATCAATTTTGGAGGGATGTCTAGTTCTTGGTAATGTGACTGTTGGGCCATATTTTCTCCACTTGATGATAAATGTCACCGTGTTCTATGGCATATTTAATGCCTTAGAAATTATGTTTTACTCTTCGCCTGACTGCTACCGTCCAACAATGAGTGGAAGGTCTTTGCGAACCATGGTTTGTGTTGTCAGATGTGACTACAAAAATGTCAGTAAAAGCCTACTAGAAAAGCTGACTTTATTTGGGGTTCATCAAAGGCACTTTAAGTGGCGGCAGGTGTGTGCTGACTCTTTTTCAACATGAGTTTGAATTTGATTGGTCAATTCTGAACAAAGCCACATCTTTGTTATAAGAGGCAACCACATTAATCTCAGTTGTTTACTTTCCCTCGCTAAAAGATTGGTTATACAGGCTATAGGTCACATTAACGGTGGAAAAAGATTTGAAATGATTTATTTTGGTCTCATTTGTAAAGGGGTATGTAGACTTTTTGTATCCACTGTATACTGTATTTACATTACAAGAAATGTCATATACTGTGTTTTGAATGTTCAAGTATTCAATCAGCGCCCTATAAATGGGTTGAGTTGGCCAATATAGCCACATTACAAAAATGAATAGTTGACCCCATTGCTGTCACGAGCCAGTTAAAAAGGATCTTGTTTGCCTGCCAAAATGTATGTTGTGGTATTGTTCATTAAAAGTGGTCATTGTGACTTAGCCGTCCCTTTCGGGTACAAAGACATTGCACACTTGTGAGCAAGAGCTCTGCAGTACTTACTACACATAATGCTAATCAGATCCTCTGCATGATGTCAACACGCCTGACTCATAGACCCAGCTCTGAAGGCTCCTAAAGGGAATTGCTGACTTTTATCAGTGCTGAGTCAATGGCCAAATGACAAATGCCATGTTTTACCCTAATTAAAATGCACAGAGACAGCTATAATAAACACAGCTTCCTCCCAAATTAGAAGTGGACTAAACTCACATTCGCATCAAGAAAAATTATATCCCAATAACCATAGATTGCAGAAGATACTGTATGTTAAACATCATACATGTAAAGGTGAGTTGCATTATTCAAATGCATAGCATCCCTTAAGCAGCCTATGAGGAGGAAGTCAAGTTCAGGGAGCTTTTATGAAATATTCCTGTCTGGGATAAAATGATTTTCATGTGCAAGGGAAATTCATGGGTTATCACGATACACACATTAACACACATTACGCTGACTTTCACTTACAGAAATACTTTTATTTTTCTAATTTAAAGATGAGGTTTATAATAATTAGCAACCCAAACATAAGGGTTTGACTTCAGCTGTTTCTTATTTTAGCAGACATAAAAAGACGAAATGTTTAACAGAAATGACCAACACAACTACCACGGTGTGTTTGGGAGGAAAGTGCTGCCAAAGATGACAGAAGTATCTTTTCGACTCAGGCACTTTTCATTACCCTCTCAATGACTGTGCAGAATCCAGATCTTTGGTAACAACTATACCTCTCCAAATTCAAACCTGCCTTTTGAGTACAAATTAAAAATCTATATCTGATCTCTCCACTGTGTACATACAATGAATGAGCCATGTAAGAATAATAACCAATGAATCTCTGAAGCCAAGGTATCACGCTCAGAAGTGAGATTTTCTAACGTTACACAGCAGGAAATAGACATCCATCCATGGATATCGCCATGCTTACTTACTTACCGTCTTTACTCAATATTGGGCCCACTCATGCCAGAGTAGCATCTGCTCAATTTGCACACTGATTGAGGAGTATCTTCAACATTTGCACAATCAACATTGTCCCAGATTATCGCATTACTCGTCACTTTTAACCGCATACACTCGTTGAAGTCTCGGCGCCCTTTGCACAATGGTCATTGCACCGGACTATTGCAATATTAGTCATTCGAACTGCTCTGAGTGCTAGAGGACTCTGCATCTTTTTGCACAATTGTCAAAAAAAAAAAAAAAATGTACCGGCATTACCAGATAACTAGCAACCCTTTACTGCTCAGTGACTGTTTGTTTTGTCAATGTCTTTCTGTCTCCAAAGTGTTCTCTGTCAATTGACTGTCTGTTGTCGTACTAGAGCGGCTCCAACTACCGGAGACAAATTCCTTGTGTGTTTTTTGGACATACTTGGCAAATAAAGATGATTCTTTCTTTTAAAGATTTGTATTTATTATTATTATTTTTGCTTTGTGTTATGAGCCCACAGTACGGTGGGCGACTGGTTAGAGCGTCTGCCTCACAGTTCTGAGGACCGGGGTTCAATCCCCGGCCCCTCCTGTGTGGAGTTTGCATGTTCTCCCCGTGCTTGCGTGTGTTTTCTCCGGGCACTCTGGTTTCCTCCCACATCCCAAAAACATGCATGGTAGGTTTATTGACAACTCTAAATTGCCCATAGGTGTCACTGTGAGTACGAATGAAGTGAAAAAAGCCAGCCAGCCAATCGCAGGGCACACATAGACAAACAACAATTCACACTCCCATTGACACCTACGGCCAATATAGAGTCTTCAGTCAATCTACCATGCATGTTTTTGTGATGTGGGGGGAAACCCGAGTACCCGGAGAAAGCCCACGCAGGCACAGGGACACATGCAAATTCCACACAGGCGAGGCCAGATTTGAACCCGTGTCCTCAGAACTGTGAGGCAGATGTGCTAACCAGTCGTCCACCGTGCCGCCGAAACTCAACTAACTGCGTCGTAAATAGCCAACCCGAGCTGGAGTCAGAACTGACCACTCAGGAAGCCGCACGTATTAAGGGTACATGTCAACAAACAAATACAACATGGTGTGTGTGTGTTTGGGTGTGTCTTGAGACTTTTGGTTTAGTTACACTTTATAAGTCTATTTCTTTACATTTAATTTTATTATTTTCATATTTATATTTTACAATATAGTGCTGTTTCTTTGTAAAAAAAACAAAAAAAAAAAAACAATGAAAAAAGTTGGATAAATTGATGGATTAATGGCATTTCAATTCATTTCAGTGGGGAAAATTGATTTGAGTTACAAGCTTGGTCACAGAACAAATTCAATCCATACAACTAGTTGACACTGTATGTATGTATGTCACTGTATGTTACCTCTGGGTAAAATCTAAATGTTTTGCAGTCTTTAATGCTTTTACATGGTAGTGGCACACCGCAGTCGCTTCCAAGTCTGCGTTATAGCTTTATGCCTCTCATCCATTGACAGAGCTCTACAAATGAAAACACATCAAGAAATGTAAATATATGTAAAATCCTAAAATGATCAAAAGTGTACATTCAAACATCATCTGACTGATTGCAGCTTAACAAAATATAAAAAAATAATAGCAAACATGTAAAGGAGGTAAAGTTGCATTAAGCTGAAAATAATGCAAACCTTTGTTGGAGATACAGGTTGCAGGCTTCCTCTCCAGTAACTAAGCTTGTTTTTTGTTGCCATGGAGATTCGGGATGTGAAACAACATATGGCTTTATGGCGTCATGCTCATCAAAACGCATTATGAGAAGTCGACTCTGACTTGGATCGTCCAGGGAAGAAGTGCCAGGGGTGGGCTCCTGGTCAGCTGGAGGAGACGTGCAAACCTTCAGTGTTATACTATACTTTCCATTTGTGATTTAGTCGTAGTATTAGTAGTATTTTTATTAATTTAGTCACCATACAGCAACATATTTCACATTACAGACACTTTACAGTCATATAGTGAGTGGTGACAGAACTGACACAGGCAGAAGCAAAATGCTTATTAAAGCCTAGCCTAATTTTTTAACAAACATACAGTATGGGATAGGCTCCAGCATGCCCGCGACCCTCGTGAGGATAAGCGGTACAGAAAACGGATGGATGGATGGATGGATATCTAATTAAGCTACCAGCTTCCAAACTATAAGTGGAAAAAACAAGAGACAAGTCATTGTTTACAATCTTCTAAAACAGCTTTAGAAACATGAAGTTTTAAAAATAAAAATGAATCACAATTTTTCTAATTTGGCATCATTCCAAAATGTAACTCCAACAACAGAAACACATCTCTCCTTTTGATTCCCTTAATAGCTTTTTGTAGATTAAATTTACTAAATACCTGTTAAGTCATATTGAGATTCCCAAATCAAAAAGTACCTTCGTATGGAGTGTGGAAGCGATTGTGTTTTTGCATTTCTTTGTAATAGTGTAAGTCCTTTAATTTCATAACATGTGAGGTAATAAAAAGAGGGTAAGTGTGAGCGTTAATAATCAGCCTTATTAATAATACGTATTGCCCGTTTTCTGCAGAAACACAATTGCATTAATTATTGTTTTGTGATTAGATCCCCACAACTCTACACAATAGGACAAATAGGGAACAATCAAGGAGAAGTAAATTATTTTATCTGTTGTTGATAAATGGCTTCTGCTTTGCCTCACGAGGGTCGCGGGCAAGTTGGAGCCTATCCCAGCTATCTTCGGGCAGGAGGCGTGGAACACCCTGAACTGGTTGCCAGCCAATCGCAGGGCACAAACAAACAAACAAACAACCATTCGCACTCACATTCATACCTACGGGCAATTTAGAGTTGTCAATTAACCTACCATGCATGTTTTTGGGATGTGGGAGGACACCGGAGTGCCCGGAGAAAACCCACACAGAACATCCAAACTCCACACAGGCGGGGCCGGGGATTGAACTCCAGTCCTCAGAACTGTGAGGCAGAAGCTCTAACCAGTCGACACCGTGCCGCAGTAAATAAATGCAGAGTACTCTACTCTCTGCAATTAAATAAATGTGCCCAGAGATGGAATTGATTTTTTTTTTTTTTTTTTTAATACCTCGTATGAAGAGAATGCGGTGCTTGACATTCAGAGCATAAATAGGATTGCAGGGGGTAGCCAGCAGATGACTAGCGGGCAAACTCAAGACGGACACCGTAGCTCTGTTGACGACATCTTGTAGGAAAATTTTTCCATTTCGACGCACCACCAGTGACTTTCCCAGAAACCCACAAGAAAATAAAAAAAGGTTTTGCAAAAGTTTCATGAAAATTTCCGCTATCAAGAACCTTTTTCCTTACCAAGCCCTGCAGGAAGGGGACTGATGCGGCAACAGTCGGGAGGTCACCGCTGTCTTTTGGCCTGTGTATTAAATAAAAAATGGGTGTTTATTCGAACAAGAAATGCATGTACAGTGAACCCCCGCATATTCAACGTTTGGCATTCATTTTTGGGGGAACCCGTCCTTTGTTACTCACTGGAAAACTCACTTATTTGCTGTTTTTGTGCAAATGCCAAAGCGATACCGGTATTGCTTTGGTGTGATCTGGTGGCATTTGGTATCAAGGAACTACAACCCCAATTCCAATGAAGTTGGGACTTTGTGTTAAACATAAATAAAAACAGAATACAATGATTTGCAAATCATGTTCGACCTATATTTAATTGAATACACTATAAAGACAAGATATTTCATTTTTCAAACTGATAAACTTTATTGCTTTTAGCAAATAATCATTAACTTTGAATTTTATGGCTGCAACATATTCCAAAAAAGCTGGGACAGGTGGCAAAAAACACTGAGAAAGTTGAGGAATGCTCATCAAACACCTGTTTGGATCATCCAACAAGTGAACAGGCTAATTGGGAACAGGTGGGTGCCATGATTGGGTATAAAAGGAGCTTCCCTGAATTGCTCATTCATTCAGCCCGAGCTCATCTAAGATGGACTGATGCAAAGTGGAAAAGTGTTATGTGGTCCGACGAGTCCACATTTCAAATTGTTTTTGGAAATTGTGGACGTCGTGTCCTCCGGGCCAAAGAAGAAAAGAACCATCCGGACTATTATGGATGCAAAGTTCAAAAGCCAACATCTGTGAAGGTATGGGGCTGTGTTAGTGCCAATGGCTTGGGTAACTTACACAACATTAATGCTGAAAGGTATATACAGGTTTTGGAGAAACATACGCTGCCATCCAAGCAACGTCTTTTTCATGGACGCCCCTGCTTATTTCAAGAAGACAATACCAAACCACATTCTGCACTTGTTACAACAGCGTGGCTTCGTAGTAAAAGAGTGCGGGTACTACACTGGCCTGCCTGAAGTCCAGACCTGTCTCCCATTGAAAATGTGTGCCGCATTATGAAGCGTAAAATACGACAACGGAGACCCCGGACTGTTGAACAGCCGAAGCTCTACCGCAAGCAAGAATGGGAAAGAATTCCACCTACAAAGCTTCAACAATTAGTGTCCTCAGTTCCCAAACGTTTATTGAATGATGTTAAAAGAAAAGGTGATGTAACACAATGGTAAACATGACCGTGTCCCAGCTTTTTTGGAACGTGTTGCAGCCATAAAATTCCAAGTGAAGTGGTTATTAGCTAAAAACAAAGTTTAAACATTAAATGTCTTGTCTTTGTAGTATATTCAATTAAATATAGGTCGAACATGATTTGCAAATCATTGTATTCAGTTTTTATTTATGTTTAACAGAGTGTCCCAACTTCATTAGAATTGGGGTTGTACATTGAGGTGAGCCTAGGAGTGTGCTTTGCCAACATTTAGTGGTATCTACAGGCAATTGCAAACCTTTTTACAGGGAATGTCAATTATTGCTGATTTTCACCTGGGTCAAGAATGTATCCCCTGTGATAAATGGCGGTTCAGTGTATTCAATGTGGAAATTGTGAGGGTCCGAGGTAACCTTGGAGAGAGCTGCACAATGCTGGTTGCTGTTCCCCGGCCCGTGCTTACGACGTGAACGGCGCCGCTCTCGCAAAGCGTCACAAGGTGGATTTCACCTGCGATTAAAGTCGGAGTATTGTCGGCGCACGCAGGCCAGTAATCCACAAAGTGCAGCCTGAGGAAGGAACTGTCTGTTGATACTCCAGAGACAGACAACGGAGAGCCTGATGGAGAGAAACATTAGGAGTGAGAATCAAATGCCTCTAAGCTAAGTTGAAGGTATTAATAAGCCAATAAATGTCTTTTAGCTCGGCAATCACTCAAACAATTTTCTTTCCATAAACTGATTCAGCCTCATTATAGTGTTTTGGCTGAGTTCTGGGGGAAATGCTAAATATATCTTTCATTGAGTCATGCTATAATAAAGTGTGCAGCTGCGTTCCAGAGCTGCAGGGGGCTCCTTTCAGATGTCACAGCAGCTGGCTTGCATAACCATACTCTATTTTGTTTACCTTTGCTGCTAAAGTAAAGTTTTTTAGATCATGCCTCTTACTCTCAATTACAAGGTCTACACATGGAGTGTAATGTACGACCAACAGACCCTTTCTTTGGTACACCAGGCCAACCTAATGAGAACCAATAGAAAAGTAGTAACTTGCTAGGTTTTTAGGTATTAATATTTTTCTTTAGACAAGACAAAATGTCTCTTAAGAGGACTAAGAGATGTTAAGTACAATCAATAGTGTGATGGCAAAATGGCAGAGAATATAGTGTTTTTCTCAAGGAAGGTATCCAGGGGTTAAAAAAAACAAAACAATGTTTAGTATGAGTGAAAGTTGTCTGATTCAGGTAGGATTAAAAGTGAAAATTGTTGGAGATGCCAGTATGGAGTGTCACTTATTAGTAATAGTTTAATTATACAGGCTAATTATGGTTCAATTAGACAGTGGTGTCTTTACGTGAGTGCAATCCCTTTGCAGTCTGGAAAGCTAAAATGGCCGGCACGGTGGACGACTGGTTAGAGCGTCAGCCTCACAGTTCTGAGGACGGGGGTTCAATGCCCGGCCCCGTCTGTGTGGAGTTTGCATGTTCTCCCCGTGCCTGCGTGGGTTTTCTACGGGCACTCCGGTTCCCTCCCACATCCCAAAAACATGCATTAATTGGAGACTCAAATTGCCCGTAGGTGTGAATGTGAGTGCGAATGGTTGTTTGTTTGTATGCGCCCTGCGATTGGCTGGCAACCAGTTCAGGGTGTACCCCACCTCCTGCCCGATGATAGCTGGGATAGGCTCCAGCACGCCCGCGACCCTAGTGGGGATAAGCGGCTCAGAAAATCGATGGATGGATGGAAAGCTAAAATGGTAAGCACAGCTGCACTGAGTTTTATTGGATGCACAGATCAGTGTAAACTAGCAGAGTTTGCTTGTGACAAGCGGCACATACATTGAGTGTTCAGTGAAGTTCTCGACCTGGTGGGGCTGGTCTGATTTCAGCAAGACAAAAAAAAAATAGGGTGTATAATAGGTACTATAATTGTTGGGGTATTTTGACAAAAATATGTCATAGAACGGCTATCAAGACACCTGAGAGCTATTTTTGGTTTGTAAAAAACAGCATAATGTCTCCTTTATGTTAATAGAAAAGCGATTGCCAATTGCAACTGGGCAATTGACTTTGATTTCAGGCACATGCCAATTCTAGTGTCAGATATTCAAAATAAATAAAACAAATGGTTGAAAATTTGGACCCCCAAAAAAAACTCACTGGAAGAATGGAGTCACATTTCAGTCCCATTGTGGCAACAAAGGGTGAGATGGTAGATTTACCAAAACACCAATGATTAAGATAAAATTATAAATGTTATTAATTTGATGATTTATTATGTACTCACCAGACAGCCTGTCCCAAACACACAGCAGATCGTTGCTCAGGCCGAGCGCAATGAAACGAGTGCACATACTGACGGCGGAGCAGACAACTTCAGCAGCGTTGGCCCACAGCACCAACGGTGGAGGTTCTGGATCTGCTCCAAAAAAGGAAAGGTCAAACTTGTTAATGATGCAACTCTTCAGCTTTTGTATGGATGCTAAAACTCAAGGTCTTCGAAAGCTCTTCTACGACCTTGTTTGGCTTTTGGTGTTTTGGACAGCAGCAGGTAGAGAAGATTGTAACTTCCGTTCCACCAAAAACAGACGGCAAGCGGGGATCCTATGAAAGTCGGAGGGAATGTCACCCCTGCAATTTGTCGGGAAATATAATACTTTCTCGTAGAGGACTGGCTGAGAGAGTTAAAGGTTGCGTGATATACAGTAGTATCGTGTGGCATAGTAAACGTACCATCTGATTGAAGTTAGAATAGTAGCGTGTAGTTTAATTCGTTATAGGAAAGTTAAACAACGATTTAGATGAAGTATATTATTGTATAATTTGGTGCAGTACCTTGTAGTTGAAGTTAAAAGTAGTATAGTATAGTACTGGTACTGTATAGTAAATTACCGTCAAATTGAGGTATAATGAATGTACCCTTTAGCTGTAGTTAAAGATATGATAAATGAATCTACGTTAACTACAGTACATGTACAATACATGTGTAGTCAAGTTGAAGTTCAGTATAGTATACTTTAGTATATTACTCGTAAATGTACCATATAGTTGAAGGGTCGTATAGTATTATAAACGTACAGTCGAGTTAGAAGTATATTATAGTTTGGTGTAGCAAATGTACAGTCTATCTGAAGTTAAAGGTAGCATAGTATAGTACATGTAGTCAAGATGAAGTATACTACAGTAATCCCCCGCTAGATTCCTTTTTTGTAATTGTTATTACAGTTTAACTTTATTTATTTTATACTCTTTGTACAATATTGGTGTGTTATCCATTGCTCCTGCTCTCTTTCAATGTAAAGTAAGTGCCGTCAATATTATAAAAACGTGCCTTTTAAATAGGGTATTTCTATATCGTGAGTTTCACTTATTACAGGGGTAGTCAGGAATGTAACCCCACGATGGAGGGGGAATTACTGGATAGTATGGTTTACGTATCGTAAATGTACTATATAGTTGAAGTTAAACGTAGTATTGTAAATGTACATTGTTCTCATAGGTAGTATAATGTAGTGCAATGTATTTTGGTATTATAAATGCCCCAGCTAGTTGAAATTAAAGGTAGTACAGGACAGTGTAGTATAGTTTGGCACAATAAATGTATCACGTAGTTAAGGTTAAAGGCAGTGTAGTACAGTAAATGTATAGAGCAGTGTGTTAAAAGTGGCAAACTAGAGTATACATGAAATCATTCACCGCTATGATTCACAAGGATATGTACACATGGACAATCAAATACGATACAATAGGATGTCTTGCAAAAGATATAATGGTGTCACACGCCTCCTTAACAAACCCGGCTTTGCTTTATTCTTTCCATAGGAGTGGCCACAGCACAGAAGAAAGTGTGGAGTGCAATGTCTGGAAAAGATTCAGCCCAATTAACAACAGAATGTCTCAACTTCTGCGTGTGTGCATTTTTATAACCTTTGCTGTACCTGGGTGGCTCGCTTGTTTCATCCAAAACTAAGAAGTGAGACAATATGGTGGGGACCTCTGTCGTGATTGCTGCAAAACAACCAAAACATGCTGGGTTATTTGCTCCATTCTCAATTAAATATTGTTTCTCTTCATTCAACAACCTATTGGATAGTGTTTATTCATATTTGAGATGATATGACCTGTTGATGGATTAACTCTATTCACACGAACAGCAGCAGACCATTTCATGTTTGCAGAAATTTTGGGATCCTGTAAAAACAATCATGATTCCAACTGGGCCTCTTTCTCTCTCGCCAAAATAATGGAAACATTGAACATAGAATGAAACATTTCTATATTTAAGAAATGTAATTCACATATAAAGTACACGTCTGAGTTGAAAGCCATATAATATGCAGCTTCAAATAGACACTGGCAGTAATAAACTATTGTATACTTTTCTACATTTAACTTCCTCTAGATGTTACTATACGAAACTGTACTATATTACCTTTAACTTCAACTAGGTGGTACATTTACGATGATATACAATAATACCTTGACTTGCAAGTTTAATTTGAGGCATGACCACGCTCCTAACACAAAAATACATCAAATAATTTCCGCCCATAGAAAAGAATGCAAATACCATTATTCAATTCCAGCCCCACATTGTGCTCCTTCTGGCGTGCATGTTTTGGTCACCAGGAAGTATAATACAGAGATACAGACATAAACTAAGCTGTTTCACAACAAAGTGACTCATAAAACCCCTGTAATATTAGTTGTTTTTCAGAGATGATGAAGAATATATGCCTGCGAGTATTGTTATACTACAACTCCAATTCCAATGAAGTTGGGACGTTGTGTTAATTGATTACACTACACGTTCTAAAAAAGCTGGGACAGGTGGCAAAAAAGACTGAGAAAGTTGAGGAATGCTCATCAAACAGCTGTTTGGAACATCCCACAGGTGAACAGGCTCATTGGGAACAGGTGGGTGCCATAAAAGGAGCTTCCCTGAATTGCTCAGTCATTCACAAGCAAAGATGGGGCGAGGTTCACCTCTTTGTGAACAAGTGCTTGAGAAAATAGTTGAACAGTTTAAGGACAATGTTCCTCAACGTACAATTGCAAGGAATTTAGGGATTTCATCATCCATAATATCGGTCCATATCACCATCAAAAGGTTCAGAGAATCTGGAGAAATCACTGCATGTAAGCGGCACGGCCGAAAACCAACAATGAATGCCCGTGACCTTTGATACCTCAGGAGGCACTGCATTCAAAACCGACATCAATGTGTAAAGGATATCACCACATGGGCTCAGGAACACTTCAGAAAACCAGTGTCAGTAAATAGAGTTCGGCGCCACTTCCGTAAGTGCAACTTGAAACTCTACTATGCAAAGCAGAAGCCATTTATCAACAACACCCAGAAATGCCACCAGCTTCTCTGGGCCCGAGCTCATCTAATTTGTATATATATGTATATGTGAATGTGTATATATGTGTGTGTGTGTGTGTATATATATATATATATATATATATAAAAAACCTATGGTCACGAGGTGTGGGTCGTGACCAAAAGAACAAGATCGCGGGTACAAGCGGCCGAAATGAGTTTCCCCCGCAGTCCGGGTCCTTAGAGATAGGGTGAGAAGCCCGGTCATCCGGGAGGGGCTCAGAGTCCAGCCGCTGCTCCTCCGCATCGAGAGGAGTCAGATGAGGTGGCTCGGTGTTCCAGGGACGTCCCACTGGGAGGAGGCCCCGGGGAGGACTCAGGACACCCTGGCCTGGGAACGCCTCACGATCCCCCTCCCCCAGAAGAGTTGGAAAAAGTAGCTGAGGAGAGGGAAGTCTGGGCTTCCCTACCGAAGCTGTTGAGCGACCCGACCTCAGATAAGCGTAGGAAAAACCGGAGGAAAATGGATGGATGGATGGATGGATGGATTAAAAAAAAAATCAGGTCCTAGTGCTGAAGTTAACACATTCCAAACGGCAAGAACACTTTTCGAAGCAATATACAATTATCGAAGACTTGCTACTTTCCCTGTTTCAAATAATACATATGAAATATCAATTACATTGCTAGCACAAAGTTAACACCAAATTAACATTGTTCATCATCAAAAAGTACATTCGTCAGGCTGTCAGTCTCAGACTTGCTTGTTCTAAAGTTCAGTTTGGCGAAGAGTTGTGCGATGGCTCGCTGCGTCTGTGCTGCTAACGTTACCTGTGCAGGCGTTGATGCGGTAGACATCTGCTTTGTATCACAACAGAGACTTGAATTTAACAAGGAAATTATTACCCTAAAATGCCAGAATAGGGAGGCAAAGAAACACAAAAACAAGCCAGCTCTCACAGGACAACTTGCTTGCGTACAGGGAATAGGACATTGATTCTAAAGTAGATTAACAACATTAAAAATCATAACACAGTAAATATGACTGTAATTAATCTTAATTAACGTGATAATTTGACACCCGAAGTTCAAATATCCATTGCTTAAAGGATTATAACACTGCAACATTGACAGTATTTGTTAGCCCCTCTCTGGTGTTTTGCTTTGTGTGTTACGATTAAGCACTTTCTTAAAGTGAAGTTCATTCATTCATCTTGCGTTCCGCTTATTTATTTATTTATTTTTTAAATACACTTGTATTTCTCTTTGCTCTATGCTTAGTTTGGCAGTAAACTAAGTGGAAGCGGCAATTAACAGCATGAAGTCTTATTGTTCACTATCTGCCAAACTCCTCCTTGTTGTGAAGGGAGTTGAGTTCGCTGCCACCATCTAGTGCTCATTTCTTAAAGTTTTTGGTCTGCCAAGCAATGGGTCTTACCTGGACAAAACTTGTGAGCCGGGTCACTTCAGTCAAGGGATTACTGTAGCCTACAACCTGTACCTTACCACCTTAACAGTGCATTTTCTGTACTATACTTGAACTACAATGTAGATTTATTATAAAATACCTTTAACTTTAAATAGACGATAGATTCCCAACTTTTCCATTCTCTCTCCCTCTCTCTCTCTCTCTCTATTTACATATATACATACACACACGCACACACACAGCATGTTTGTGCTGTGTGTGTGTGAAAAAAGTTTTGAAAAAAAAAAAAAGTTTTGAAAAAAAATTCCATATCGTAAATAATACTGTATTTACTATAACGAACGGTATTACACTACCTTTAGCTCTCTCAGCCAGTCCTGTATGGGAAAGTAATAGATTTCAAGCCAAATTTCACTGTTGCCTGAAAAGAGAAATGGAATTTACATGTTCCAATACAAAGTCTAAAGTACAACTTTAGAAACAATTGAAAATGGTCAAATTTAAATAATGACACAACTTACACTTCATTATTATAGCTCCATGTTCACCTCCTTTAGATAGCTCAAAGTAAAAGCAAACGCTCCTCTTGTTAATATCGTCCTGACAAAGGTAAATAAAAAGTCCATCAAATAATGTACATAGTGTATGTATGAAGCCATAGTATTATTTTCACAAAACTTACCAGCATGTTAATAACACTGAAAGGATAAATGCCTTCTAAGTTATACACAAAGATTCGAGCAACACCTGAGGGGAGAGACAGTTTTCAGAAATCAACTTTCACTGGCCTGCAAGATTCATATACAAATGGTGAAATGGTGAATGCGCTGTGGAAAAACCATCTCACGACACAGAAAGACCGAGGAGAAAGGCCGAGCACATAGAACCAACCCATATCATCGATCGTGCCCAGCAAATAGGCAGTCTCACTGGTGCGGGTCATGTGAATGGAAGTAATCTCCAGCCTGTCCTGCAACCACTCGGCCTCACATCTCAGACTACCCACAGACCACACAGAGAAGCCTCCTGAGTGACCCAGGGTGAGGTATGTACCGTCATCGGAACACGCCAGGCAATTGGTGCTCTCTGGAAGCTGCAAGATGATACAGATAACAGAAAAAATAAGGCTGACTGACATTGGTGGAGTTGAATTCTGGGGTAAGCTGTTAACCCTTTCAACATTGACTTGAAAATAATTAAGAATTGGAACAAAAGCAAAAGATTGAGCAGACAGTTTTTTAGGGCGCATTTCGGTAGTCGATTAGAATCCATGAAGATTTTAGGAAAGCTGGAGATGGAGATCTACTCTCAGTCAGTGACAGACGTAAAAGAATATTGTATGCACGTCTCTCTCTCTCTCTCTCTCTCTCTCTTCTCTCTCTCTGTCTGTCTGTCTTGTTTGTCCAACCACAAATGACCTTTTGAAGTTTTCAAGAGTGCTCGCGCTGCTCAACCACAAGACAGGAAATGTCCATTTCTCAGTGCCGCTACTTTTACGAGTTTGACCTCCTCTGCTTTTTATGCTCTCTCCCAGTGATATATATATATACACACACACACACACACACACACACACACACATATATAAAATAGAAAAATATATCACTGTCCGAAATTTTATCTTTAGCCTTTTCACTTGAAATGCAAAGAAAAATAGTAGTCCCTCCCCCCCACTTTGTTTAGCTAAGTACTACGGCGGTAACTAAGCGTGCCTTTTCGTGCTGCGTGACGTCTTGCACCGTCGTGACCTCGAAATGTAGTATGTCGTAAACCGAGGACTCCCCTGAACCATAAAAACGCATTTTGGTTGGACGATTACTATTTGCAGTTGATTAAACAAACGCCCCTGTATAGGGAAATGTAAAAGTGCTAACCTGTGTGGCACTGGTCAGGTGTAACGTGGGTGGTTTCTTTCTGAATTTCCTCGCACTGCCAGCAGCCGCCATTTCGGACTCTGCGGAACCTCTTCTGTTATACATGGAAAGCCCTAATGCAGACAAAACCATTATATAACTCACAAATGCTTTAAAAAAAAAAAAAAAAACTAATTACAGTGAGCTAGCTAATCATGCTAACTACTGTTCAATAAAAGCTAAACACCCGTGACAAAACGCCATTTATCGCTACGCTAGCTTGTTTTAACATTTAGCAGGTTGTTTACTTAACTATTTGCGTTGTCCTTTCAAAACGAGGTAGAAAAGTGTAGTGTTTAAACTGTTCGCTTAAAAACCCCCCAAAACATCATCATGTAGCGAAGTGAGCGTGCGCGTGCCTGTCGTGATGACAACAGCGTCTCCATAGAAACGGCGTGGTAATGTGATACCACCAGAGGGCGGGCTACAAGTAGCGATACATTTTTCAAATTAACTTCTTTTGGAAATGGAAGAAAAGGGAGCAAGGATGAAAGGATGGAATGAACAAGAACGGTATGAAAAAAAGGACTGAATGAAAGAAAAAAGGACGGTAGGATGGAAACACTGGGCCTTAAACCTCTAATTGGTAAATGTAACACTTGTGACTTTTAACTTCATCCTGGTTTGAGACCATGATTTGATACCTTAACTACAAACCCTTACCTGGCCAGAAACAATATTTGGAAACCCTAACCCTGGCTATAAAACCCCACTTTGAATTCACAAGCTTAAACTGCTTTGAATAAATGTAATTGTATTGTAAGTGTAAATGTAACACAATAAAATTGAAATCAGTAGCTACCTACTTTTGGCTCACCCACTATGATAAAATAAGTTCCTGTCATTATGTCAGGTAACTGTTTAAACCAAGCCAGTAAAGCTATTTTAAAATGACAGATTACTTTAACTGCTACTTTACTTTGCGATTGACTGTTGACCAGTCCAGGATGTACCCTGCCTCTCGCCCAAATTCAGCTACGGGATCGGTTCCAGCTTACCTGCGACCCTAATGAGGGCAAGCACGACAGAAAATGTCACCAACTTGCAGCTAAGGTACTGGTTAATTCCTGGAAGACAACAATAAGAAAGCCCAAAAAGTACTGCAACATGCAGCAAATGCATGCTTTTATTTTATTTACCAATATGGCTTTATTATTCCCTGAACCAACCATTGCTATTTGATCCATTCAGTCATTGTCTGTGCAAATAAGTGAATCAAATGTTTGGACTTAAGAGTAAATCCGTGACATTATTCACAAGTGGGAAGCACAGTACCATAATGCTCTGCAGTCTTGTAAAAGTCACAATGGTTCAACTGTGGAATGTTCTTTAAACGTGAACGAGAACAACCTCAGAAGCGGATAGTATAAGGTGAGCTCCCGTGGCGAGCCCCCTTCACACTGCCAGGAAAATCCGCCATGTCTTCCCCATGTAATGTTCATTCCGTGTTACAGGATGAGGTTGGCGCGAGAATTTCCCGCCTTCGGAAGTAGTAGAGCTGTAAATGAAGCGGCCTTTTGTGTTGAGAGTTGTTGTCAGACCAGACAATGGAGATTACGTCATCTAACAACAGTATCTACGCTAGATGCTGTATTACCATGTGAAAGCGTACAGTTGCGGCCGCTTGTCGGGCAGCGACAATTGCTTTCAACACAACAGGGCAGGAGAAGCGAGAGTTCTAATATCTCACCACATAGCCACGTTACAGCTCTGAAACTACCTCAGAAGGCGTAAAATTGCGTTTACAGAACAGCAACATAGGCACTGATGGCATAGTGGTACATGCTGCTGCCTTTCATGCGGACAGCTTGATTCCTGGCCAGTGCCCCAATACCTCGCTACTGCCAGAAAAAAATAAAATGGAAGGGTTGGATGTGGAAGGTCATCCGACATAAAAACTATGCCAAACAAATCATGCAAGTGACTCACTCATGTGATCCTTCCAGGGATGAGCCAAAAGTAACAGACAGATAATAACATTGAAAAAAAAAAAAAAAAAGACGAAAAATTGCTAGCTTCGGCTATAACCAGAGAGTTTAAGGGCAGCAGAGATGCCATATAATTGTTAATATTCTAATTTATGAGATGCACTTGTAGATGACAGTCTGGTGTGACGTATAAAATACTTGTCAAACAATGGCTTACAACACAACAGGGAAATTATTTCATATGTAGGCGAAAGCAGAATTTGTCCCCCCATTCCACGTTATACAATGACATGGGGGCGGGGGTAACATGGGAAAATGCACACTTGAGTTACAAAGGCGAAAAGGTTATTCAGCTCCTTCTCCTAGTGCTTTAATAATGTCATGTGACCTTTAATCTACACAGGCCTGCAATAGAGGACAGAAGAAGGCTGTCCTAAAATACATCAGCAGTTCAGAGAAAAATACTTTGCTCCACATCTTTGTACGGAGGCAATAGCCAATTACGTGAGGAAGTGAAAGGTTGTGCTCATTAAATACTGGAGTTCATAGGTGGTCCAGTGCCAGTGACAGTATTTGTTCCAGCCTGCCATGCAATTCTAAAAACGATTAAAACCTCAAGGACCGTTATAAAAAGACATTGAACCCAAAGATGCTCATAACATATAGTAAGCATTTGTTTGATCATTGCATCATGTTTTCATTATTTTGGAAGGCCTCCCAAGGACTTTACAGAAACTGATAGGAAAAAGGTTCCCAACCCCTGATTTAAACACAAGTGCATTATGGAGGGGGCGGGGGTGGGCTTAATGAAAATGAGCTGCTTTCAAACATTTGAATTCATACAAAGGAAGGTTGTGTAACTATAAATATGATATTTAGCGTATATCGCCACCCTAAAAAAAATGGAAAATATCAAAATGTCAATGCTACGGCAGAATGAGAAAAGAGGCACAAGCTACATTACAAAGGAGGCAACTCTGATGTGGATTGATAGGTTGGAATAGGCTCTTCTGGTTTCCATTAAAATGGCTTCCAATGGTCGTGGTGGATGCGCCTAGATGATTTTGCAGAGTATAATGTCTCTCTCCTTGGACCAGTTTTGGGGAGGAAAAAAAAAATCTGTTCTTAACAAACTTTTCCATAACTATTGTACAGATGCTGTTCACGGAAATCCGCTTGTTGCACTGAATCCGAGGGAGAGCCAACGCTACGAGGACACCCGAGAGGCGTCGTAGTCCACGATGAGCTGCTTGATGAATGCCAGTTTCTGGTGGAGATATTCACAGCGCTTCTTTTCTTCCTGGTAACCTGGAAACCTCTGTGGACGGAGAGAGACAACCTATTAAATACTGTAACTATGCCTGATCCAGTAAGATAACAGAAATGGAATCTATAAAGTTGAAGTTGGGGGACTTCAAAGTAAAAGTGCTGCTAAATGTAGTACAAAGCATTCCGGAGCAAAAACTGCGACACATTCTAACAGCGGGTCCATCCATCCATCCATCCATCCATTTTCTGAGCCGCGTGCTGGAGCCTATCCCAGCTGTCATCGACCAGGAGGCGGGGTACCCCCTGAACTGGTTGCCAGCCAATCGCAGGGCACATAGAAACAAACAACCATTCACACTTACAGTCATGCCTACGGGCAATTTAGAGTCTCCAATTAATGCATGTTTTTGGGATGTGGGGGGAAACCGGAGTGCCCGGAGAAAACCCAAACATGCAAACTCCACACAAGCAGGGACGGGGATTGAACCCGGGTCCTCAGAACTGTGAGGCTGACGCTCTAACCAGTCGGCTACCGTTCCGCCCCAAACAGCAGGTCATTTTTTTATATTTTAAATAATACATATATTTTATTATATCTACTTTAATTAAGTGTAATTAAAGTGTCAAACAGGTAAAATATAGTTCTTAAGGAACTGAAACACTTAAATTTATGACAAAATTGCAATTTAACAAATGAAGGTCACTCCCCAATAAAGGTATCTTTACGCACAAAAAGGCACTAGATGTATGTTATTTGACTTAATAATGATTTAAAAAAAAAAAAAAAAAAAAAACTATAGTCTTACAGTCTTACCTTTCGATACTTGTTGTATTTTTCTAAAATTTGATCTTCCATTACCTAGCATGGAGTAGAAAACAATGTAAATATTAATATAACTATATAAAATTAATCAACATCCACATCGTAATTAGGAACACTTATGAAGATGCACCTTGTGTTCTTTTGTTCCGGGCGACATGCTCTTAAGCTTGGATGCGAGCTGAACAAACATGTGTGTGATGGTGGCGATTCGGGTGTGCAGGTCTTTGTACTCATCGTACTCGGCACTGAAATCCTCCTGGTACCGCTGACGTTGCTCAACACTTGTGATCCTGACGTACGTGCTGCAAATAGACATCAATGTGTGCCAACAATTACAAAATTAGATGAATTATTGCAGAGCGTCACAAAATCCTGTTTGGTTTAATCTCACTAAAAGGCAGTTAGTTCATTTGTACGATTTTAACTTTGGATGCTGCAAATCCATTTTGTGACACAAGATGGCAGCCTTAAAACAGACATTTCTGCCAAGTCCATCCAGCCATCCATTTTCTGTACCACTTATCCTCACTAGGGTCGCGGACGTGCTGGAGCCTATCCCAGCTATCATCGAGCAGGAGGCGGGGTACACCCTGAACTGGTCGCCAGACAATCCCAGGGCACAGACAAACAAACAACCAGTCGCCCTCACAGTCACCCATATGGGCAATTTAGAGTCTTCAATTAACCTACCATGCATGGGGATGTGGGAAGAAACCGGAGTGCCCAGAAAGAAACTACGAAGGCACGTGGAGAACATCCAAACTACACACAGGCGAGGCCTGTGGTCCTCAGAACTGTGAGGCTGATGTGCTAACCAGTCGTCCATCGTGCCGCCCTGTTCCAGTAATCAGCAATGGAAACAATTACTGAAGAGAACTCGCTACTACAATAATACTGGAAGGAGCAAATTTGTTTTATACTGACACATGTATATTATTATAACAGACAACAGAGTTATACTAAATTGGAACAAAAAATGTAATTGAAAAATTGAAAATCTGAAATGTTATCTTTATTAATGTCTAACAATAACAAACACTGCCATCTAAAACTGGTAAACGTAGAACAAAATTGCTGCTCTGCGTCCATTGCTCATTCTAAACATATCATATTTCAACTAATACCTGTAGATGCTGTGCCACAATTAGTAGCCTGGTCCACTTGAGAGAAGAAGAAAAACACCTTACTCAAATAGATGCCTCACATTTCCCATCAGGGAAAAATAGCAGGTAGTAAGTGTAATTATCCCTGTTCATAGACACCAGTGCTCACTCACACAAAGAGGAACAGCTGAGCCCATTTCAACTCTGTTGCTAACCAAAACAGCAGGACGTTACTCAGATAAACTGTGTAATCTTACTGCATGTTAAAAATGAGTTCCCTGCATAGTATTAAAGATGATCTTTCGTTATGTGGAGACAACGATTTGCATTTGAGTCTTCTTGCATGTGATCACTCAACTTTTTTAGTCTGCCTCGGTTGTTGCCTAATCTCAAGAGTCACTTGACAAAAATTGTAATTCACTGTTAAAATTGTTTATTCTTTCCAAAATGCATTTGTACATAAAAAGGCCTCCCAACTATTAACATGCCTCACTCCATCTGCAGTTGATTATTGGTGGAAATGCCGTATCCATCATGCCTGTGGCAGGTTACAGTCGTAAATTGTAAAATATCACAAGAAAAAGCATGTTTACACTTACCACACATTCTCAACCAAGTCCATGTCATTAGTGATGTTGCAATCTAAAAAAAAAAGAGAACAACAAGACACAGTAGATTAAGATATGAAAGACATGATTCAGTAAAGTAACTGACAGTAGACGACCCTTAAAAAAGTGGAGCCGCAGATGCTCAGAGATGGGAGGCATCAGGGCAGGTGTCACTTTAGGGAGTTAAAGAGTTGTTGTTGAATGAGTCAGGAACATAACAGGCCGAGGACTCCAGAGAGCGAGACAGAGACAAAGCTTAGGGGCGCAAACACACCCATCACCCATGCTTATGAGATTTACTGGATAAGTGCACTGGGAGGCTACCTGTGTTGATTAGGGTCCTCAGTGGTGTGTGGTTGAATTGTTATTTTGTGGTGGACTGATAAGTACTATATATACACACAGTGTCCAGTCACAAAATGTTATTTTAGATCCAATAATTTATACCTGATTTGGTTTTATTTATGTATTTAAGTATAAGAGTGAAGAAAAATGTCCTGCACTCACACTACACTACACCTATCTATGCGTCAGCACATTTGTGTGTGCATTTACTTCATACTACAGTACAACACTGCATTGTTGCTACTTTCTTAATTTTGAGCTTGTTTATTTTATTTTATTTAGATGAGATCACAGTAGTAATACAACTTCTTTGCTACTACTTCCATCTTCATCACCCTTCTACCAATATACTAACTTTCTCTCATCTGGACATGTCCAAACCATCGAAGTCTGCTCGCTCTAACTTTGTCTCCAAAACATCTAACCTTGGCCGTCCCCGTGATGAGCTCATTTCTAATTTTATCCAACCTGGTCACTCCGAGAGAGAACCTCAACATCTTCATTTCTGCCACCTCCAGCTCTGCTTCCTGTTGTCTCTTCAGTGCAGCTGCCTCTAATCCGTACATAATGGCTGGCCTCACCACTGTCTTCAAAACTTTGCGCTTCATCCGAGCAGAGACTCTTCTGGCACATACCACACCTGACACCTTCCTCCACCTGTTCCAACCTGCTTGGACTCGTTTCTTCACTTCGTTACCACACTCACCATTGCTCTGGACTGTTGACCAAGTATTTAAAGTCCTCCACCCTCGCCATCTCTTTTCCCTGTAGCCTCACTCTTCCCCCTCCACCCCTCTCATTTATGCACATATATTCTGTTTTACTTCGGCTAATCTTCATTACTCTCCTTTCCAGTGCATGCCTCCACCTTTCTAAATGTTCCATCATCTGCGAACATCAAGGTCCACAGGGACTCCAGTCTAACCTCATCTGTCAGCCTATCCATCACCACTGCAAACAGGAAGGGGCTCAGGGCAGATCCCTGATGCAGTCCCACCTCCATCTTAAACCTCTCTGTCACACCTACAAGACACCTCACCACTGTTCTGCTGCCCTTGTTCTTAAAAATGGGTACCAGCATACTTTTCCTCCATTCCTCAGGCATCTTCTCACCCACTAGAATTCTGTTGAACAAGCTGGTTAAAAACTCCACAGTCACCTCTCCTAGATGCTTCCATACCTCCACAGGAATGTCATCAGGACCAACTGCCGTTCCATTTTTCATCCTCTTTAGTCTCCTTTCTAACTTCCCCCTTACTAATGATTGCTACCTCCTGGTTCACCACACTTGCTTCTTCTTCTCTCATTTATCAAATCATCAAAGTATTCTTTCCATCCATCCAGCACACTACTGGCACGAGGTAACACATCCTTCCCATCTCTATCCCTCTGTCTGGTCAACCTGTATAGATCTTTTTCTCCTTCTGTAGTGTACAACCTGGCATACATGTCATCATATGCCTCTTGTTTGGCCTTTGCCACCTCTATCTTCGCCCTATGTTGCGCCTCCTTGTATTCCTTTCTCCTCTCCTCAGTCCTCTCAGTGTCCCACTTCTTCTTAGATATCCTCTTTCCTTGTATGATTTCCTGTACTTTGAGGTTCCACCACCAAGTCTCCTTCTCAGATTACAAATTTCTCCTATAGTCTGATTCAGGCATAAACTAACCAGAGAAACATCTCGGTATGATGCAGTGCAGTTCTACACCATCATAATAAATAAAATGAACACTACAAGCAGCGATGAATGGGCCCTCGCACCCTTTTCTATAGCGAATCCTGAAATTGATCCTCATACTTTGGTGCCATGTTCCGCCCACATTATATGCAAAAATGGCTTGACAATTAGGTGTCACGCATCTGTCGATATGGGGCTCATTTAGGCAATTTCCTTAGTAAGAGTTCCTCAAAGCACCAGCTCTTAAGTCGCCCAAATTGGCTGCTTCAAACCAAAACGGACAGCTTCCTGCTCAATTTCAGGCATGGGTTCTAGCTTATCCCAGCTGACTTTGGGTGAGAAGTGAGATACACCCTGGACTGGTCGGCAGCCAATTGCAGGGTACATGTAGACAAACAGCCATTCACATTCACATCTATGGAAAGTTAATGGTCTTCAGTGAAACTAACAAGGATGACTTTGGAATGTATAAGGAAGCAAAGCGTACTCAGAGAAAACCCACGCAAGCATGGGGAGAACATGCAAACTCTATACCGGAACGGCTGAGCAGAGATTTGAACCCTAAACTCCAGGCAGACGTGCTAACCACTCGTCCACCCAAAATGAATGATATATTTTTAAATTAATACTTTTCTGATAGCAAAAAAAATAGCCTTTATATCTTTGCAAATGCAGGACTTGCAATGCTTTTGTATTGGAACTCAGATTATGCATGTGTTCTTAATGTTGTGGCCAGTGATCTTGAAATTTAGTAATTATTATTATTATTATTTTATTTTTTTTAAAAAGGGCCTTACTCTTAAGTTTGTCCTTGTTGTGCTTGAGGTCCTCACTGTCCTCTGACCACATTATGTCCTGGTGGTCTTTTAACCTTTCCCGCTCCTTGTCTTTGTGCTTTTTGGATTTCTTCTTCCTCTGTGGCTGAGTGCATTCCAAGTCGGCCTGAGGTGGCTCGTGGCTCATCGCTTTGGTTCTGTGCTGATCGGTCTCTGATAGGTTAGAGGTGCTCGACACTTTGTGTGCTAGAGGAGAGCTGTGCTGGTGGCCTCCTATGGTGTTATTAGTCCCTTGGAAATCAGGTTTGGTGTGGAAACTAGGAGGTGCAATGACAGGTGCTCCTTTATTGTTTAAGAGTCTGTTTATAGCTGGCGGCTGTTGTGTCTTGAGATCATTTTCTCTTTGTCTCTTTGTAGCTAGTGCTTGTAGACAGTCTGTAGGCATGGGGCGTTTCTGGAATATCAACAGAGCCACGAGTCAGATAATCAAATCGATCGATTAGATCAAACCTAACACAGCAAAAGTAATCTTTGACTACTCACCACCACTGGGTTCTTTGCCAAGCTGTTATGTAGTGCTCTATCCTCGGACTGCTTCACGATTGATCCATTGGCTTGAGTATTCCTCGAATGGCCAGCCATATAAGGCTGCAACTTCCTGAAAACCAAAAAAAAAAAAGATGGAAAACAATATACATGACAGAACCGCATTGGAAGACAAAGGACCGTCCACACTCTCATACTGCAACAACTTCAGAAAACATTTCCAGTATACAGTGGACCCCCGCATACTCACGGTTTGGCACTGGCACCTTTTCATAATAAAAATAAATAAATAAATAGATACATCTAATTTTTTTCCAGATTATTTTTTTCTTTTTTGGGGAAAGGGGGGAACCAACCCTGAAAATGCTTATTGGCAGTTTATTCCCGCTTATTCAAGCACGTTGTGACTTTAGAAACATCCCTCCTCTCCACAATGCAATGGACGTCAATTATCCGTGGATTTTCGCTATTCACGGTCCAGCCTGGTCCTTATCTCCCGATCCGCTATATTACTATAATGTGATATAGCAGGGACACGAACGATAAACTGCAAGATATAGCGGGGGAACACTGTAGCTGTGTGTCTATATGTTTCTGTGGTACAACAGACTGATTTTAAAAGGGGACATATAGGGAAAATGTACTTTGCTGGTATACACATGGTTGGGTCTCTGGAGTGCCTGTCCACACATCAAATGTGAAATGAAACAACCAAGTGAATCTTTTATAAGTTGCCTATTTCTGAAAATGTGTCTGTGAGCAAGATGTACTGCGTTTACATAGAAATCCCACTCCACAGAGTTTCTCCACCCATGACATGTCAGCGAGGCTGACTGGTAATCCAGAGCCACTTTCACTTTTTACCGACGGCCAGACTACACTGTCTGAAACACTACAAAGCCAAAAGCAAAGTGGAGCTCCATTTAGTTTTGATTGGTGTTGACTCACAGAGTTTGCTTCTGATAGGTGGCATATACTTGACTGCCCGATAAATTATTGTAGAAGCAGATGTGGGGCGTATTTGTATTTGGTGACGTGTTCACTGCACCACATATACGGGACGGTTCCACGCAGCAATTTATCGGTGTAATTTGGCAGCTTGGTGCTGCCTCCATGATGGAAAGGTGGGGTTCTCAGGGCATTCACTCCTGGCGCCCCCCGCCTCCTAGTGGTCATGGTAACAAAATACATACTATCCACTGGCCCAGCATTATGTGGAGTGGGAAGCAGGGCTGGTTCTAGGTATGCATACTTGTGAGGGCATGCAGAAATGTTAAGGGGGCTTCATGTAACAGCATATTTTTATTTATTTATTATTGATTATCATTATTTATTGTGATGCTATCTTAGCTATTGCTACACGGCATCTTTCACTACTTAACTACGTTCACTTTAATATATAGTAATTGGAGCAATGACTATATAGTATATGGAGCAATAGTGAACGATGAAAAATCGTTGACCATCGACACGGGTGGCGTCATGTAGGGAGGCTACCTAGGTGTTTCGCACAGTTCGCTTTTAAACCCAGCACCGCCACAGTTAAAGACTATTGTTCACAGGGCACTGTTACTGTGTCATTTCTCATATGCCATTAAAGCACACAGCCGAACAAATTTATAATCCTGTACACACAATATCTTCTACCAACTACATCGCAAGCTTTGCTTCTCTAGCAACTGTGACTTTACCACCCATGCACAAATCAGGTGAACCGGAGAGCATGAATAACAGCAATACACGAATATAAGCACAAAACTAAAGAATGCTTAAGGTACCCGAATTGAATAGATTAACCTTCTCCATGGCAAAATACTTCCTAATTCAAATTTTGTGTGACTTTTTCTCCTGTCTCTTTGTGCTTATGTGTAGTAGTGTGGGTGTGTGGATGTGGTTTTCTAAGAAAGAAGGACAAAAACAGTACAAATAGAGAAGGGCACATAACAGGATCAATGAGTAGACTTTACAAAGCAAATCTAGCAATACGATGTTAAGCCAGCAACATTCACGTAAACAACATAGCGCTTCCGGTTTTACTCTTATTTTGAAACTCAGAATTGCACCACTTCCCGTGGCGTACTGACACTAACTTGACGATCGCCACATGGCACAAATCATGTAAATTAAACTCCTCAAACAACATTATACATTGGCATACAATATTATTAAATGTTTAAGGCACTTAAATTATAAAGATTAACATTTCCTTAAAAAATTACTGTGGCCGTTTCTGCAGTCTCACTGCAGACAGCTGATCACAGCATGAAGCGGAGGAGTTGGGGCACCATGTGCAGATTTGAGTTGGTGGGGCACAGTGTTTGTTTGAGGGAGCCGTGCCCCCTCTTGCCCAGCGTGTAGCCGGCCCCAGTGGGAAGAAGGCTGGTGGGCTAATTTCAGCAAGCCAAAAATAAATTGTGTTATGTGTACCATAATTCGTGATCCTTGGTGTACTTTGATGAAAATATGTCAAAAGACATTATTAAGACACCTGGGAATGACTTTAAATTGTGGAAAAAAAGCATAATATGTCTCCGTATACTCAACAAGTCTTAAAATACTTTTTAATCAATTAATTAAATAAATCAAGGGTTGGATTACTCATCCCTGAATATTAAGTCATCAACTCGCAAAGACATTAAATATGCTTTCAACTTAATTTTTCACCTTGCCAAGATTTAAAGTACGCTTCCAACTTGGGAAATGGGAACATTCTGGGGAAGGACCCTTTCTGGTCCTAGTGTGCCCAGAGAGGGATGGACACATGGGTTTGGTGTGGTCGAACGTGAACTCAACTCCAGAATCCAAATTCTTACTTCCTGTGGGTGTACAGAGGGTCCTTGGTTTATAACTGTCTCAGTATACATGGTTAATCATGGCATATAATGAAGTAGTTTACACACAGTAAGCAAGAAAAAGTGGTCAGGTGGCGCAAGAAGATATGCTCAGTTACCACCACCATACTTACTGTTTTAGATTTATTGCCTAAAAGTGTTTTCCATTCAAATATTTACTCCAATTCCTGTATAACTATACTACGCCATTTGTGTAGGTTAGTGATAGACTACGGCAAATTCTGACATACATACAAAATGAGGTTACGTTGCCACCGTAGGAATGGAACTCCATCGTAAAGTGAGGACCTCCTGTAATGCTCATTTCTTTTGGCGACACATAAAACATGATCTTGGTTGCTGTGTATTACAATAGCAGGCACTTAATGGCTGTCAATCAAACACACCTTGACAATAACCTGGTAACGAGCTGTCGCTCCTCCTCGCTGTAGCTGGGCCAGTCCCGCCGCACGTACTTGTAGAAGTTGTCTTTCAGGAGATAGCTGCTGTCTTTGGGGTTCACTTTTGCCACCTGAAATACAAGCTACATCTCAAGCTTGCAGCGAAGCTTTAGTTTTCTGGTTTTATACCATTAAACACAACCGGCCTCCGTTAGGTTTCATTTCCAGTCTCATTTTGTATCACACACTTGTCCACTGTCGTCTTAAGTGATACCCTCATTGTACTCATTCTAATGACAATCTCGGGATTTCTTCTTCACACAGACTTGAAACTTGTCCTTAATGGGGTAAGACTCTGTGTCAGATTATAATCTTTATGGGCTGCAGACAGAACGTCCTATCCCCAAAACAAACACGTCTGCAGAGATAAGTACAGCATTGACCCAATTAGACGCAAACACGGGAACGTAAGTCTGTGTAAAACCATCGAACTACCATATTTTCTCAATTGTTCCATTCAGTCTGCCTCAAGTTTTGATGCTTTTTGCATTTGTCCATGTCAGTCCTTTCTATCGTGGTTTAAACTCCAGTTTCACTTGAGGTACATTTGAATACTATTGTTTATCTCATATATATATTAAAAAAAAAAAAAAAAAAAAAAAAAAAAAAAAGGCACACAAATAATGGCCTCCCCACCAAACCCCCACACCCTAGGCAAGTAAATCAATGCCCACAGCCACTGTGTGCAGACATGATGCCATGAAAAAGAGTATTGGTATTTGCAAATTCTTGTATTTTTGCATAGTTTCCCCACTTTAATGTTTAAGCTCAAGCAAATGGAAATATCAGACAAAGATAACCCAAGTAATCATTTTTGTTTCCTGTTGTCAAATGCTGATTTATTAAGGAACATCTATTCAAAGCTACTCTTCCTGCATGAAAAATAAATATTCAATCATGAATTAACTGTGGTTAACACCTCGAGGGCACAGGGACATGTTCGTGGACTTCAGCTCTGCGTTCAACACCACATCATCTCCAAACTCCTTTTCTCCAAGCTTCTCCAGCTCAATGTCTCTGCCAGTGGATTTACAGCTTCTTGACAGGCAGGACACAGCAAGTGAGGCTAGGGTACACCACCTCTGGCCGACACAACCTGGAGCTGAACACGCTCAAGACAGTAGAGATGATCGTGGACTTCAGGAAACATCCTTTGCCACAGCTGCCCCTTACGCTGTCCAACTGCCCTATATCAACTGTCGAGACCTTCAAGTCCCTAGGAAATACAGTTTCTCAGGACTTGAAGTGGGAGACCAACTTCAACTCGATTCTCAAAAAGGTCAGCAGAGGATGTATTTCCTGCGGCTTCTGAGGAACCTCGGCCTGGCACAGGAGCTGTTGAGGCAGTTCTACAAAGCAGTCATTGAATCGGTTCTGTGTTCATCCATCACAGTCTGGTTTGGTGCTGCCATAGAGGACAAAATGAGACTGCAAATGACAGTCAAGGCTCCCGAAAAAATGATCGGTACCCAGATACCCATTTTCTTGAGGACTTCCACAAGGCCACACAAAACCCTCCACATCCTGGTCCAGTCCACCAGTTAGTGACGTCTGTATGACGCCACGATTGAGCGAGCCAGAGCGAGCTGTTTAGCTTCTTAGCTCTGTAGTTAGTTAGCTTCCGGGCTAGAGAACAATTATAACTTAACTTTCCCTAAAGTGTCCGACTTGTGTTCATCTATAAATTGAAAGCAGTTCCGCCAGTTGCTCGCTGCGTCGTGAGCGGTGCGCCGGGTGTTACTACAACAATGAAAATGTATCGACTCTGGAAAAAAAAGTCTCCGTTTTATTTATGGAACGATAACCCGCTCTCATCTGCCTCTGATTGGCCACCAACATGACTACTATTAGTGGATAATGATTCGCTGAAGGATACACACACACACCCACACGCACACAGTGTTGGGAAAGTTCATTTTCTATGCGAACTAGTTCAAAGTGCAGTTCTCCGTTCCACTAATGAACTGGTTCAGTTCATATTTAAACATTTAGAACTAAGCTCACCATTCCAAAATTGAACTAGTTCATAATTCATTTTTGTTTTTTTTCCTTAATATGTTGCTGATGGGTTATTCCCCTTAAAATACTGACATTTCATGTTCCCATTGTTGCCACCCATTCAGTCCACACTATTAGCCAGCTGCAGCTTTCACCCTACAATCTCAAAAACATGAGGGGAAACGTGTTGCTTGAATGGTCTTTTTTAAAATGAGGAACTAAAACAAAAACAGGACTTTTGTCCTTAATGTACAAACATAAATACGCAACACAGTATGACAGGAACGATGGTGAAAGGACATTGATAACTGCATGATTTGCAGCTCTGGCTGACTATATTAACAAAATATTTTATTTGATCTATTCTTATAGTAAAAAACTAAATAAATTCCATATTATGACAATGTGATCGTACAGAGTTTTAACTAAATCATTCTGATACAAATAATTTTCCTAGTCGGCCTAATCAATTTTTACAAATATGTACTGGATTAGGTGGCACGGTGGACGACTGGTAAGAACGTCTACCTCACAGTTCTGAGGAGCGGGGTTCAATCCCCGGACCCGCCTGTGTGGAGTTTGCATGTTCTCCCCGTGCCTGCGTGGGTTTTCTCCGGGCACTCCGGTTTTCTCCCACATCCCAAAAACATGCTTGGTAGGTTAATTGACAACTCTAAATTGCCTGTAGGTGTGAATGTGAGTGCGACTGGTTGTTTGTTTGTATGTGCCCTGCGATTGGCTGGCAACCAGTTCAGGGTGTACCCCGCCTCCTTCCCGATGATAGCTGGGATAGGCTCCAACACGCCCGCGACCCTAGTGAGGAGAAGCGGCTCAGAAAATGGATGGATGGATGGATGTACTATATTACAAAAGAACCACCGAAGAACAAATTCAATCCCATTTACGAAGTGTACCTGAATGCACCTCACATTCCCACACAGCCGCGACGTGCCTGCCATGAATGGCAGCCGTGACTGCACTGAATCTCTTGCCAAATACGGCGTTTATCTGCCGACATATGAAGGCTCAGATACAGTATAGTGTGTTCAGACAGGTTTTCCCTGGAAATACCCAACAAAACCTGGCACTCGTGAATGAAAATGAACTTTCATTCAAAAACCGTTCTTCGACGCAAGAATGAGCATTTTCTCAAATACTTTCATTTGGCAGAAATGAACTAAGTTCAATTCATGTTCGCCCAAATTATTATTGTTAATTATTATTAACAAGTTCATGAACTTTCCTTCATTGAACTTGTTCAGGACCAGCGCGGGCACGCACGCGCACACGCATGTAAGCAATGCTGTGCGTCTATGGATGCAGATTGATAAAGTTTTATTTTTGCGGGATGCACATCAAATGAGATGATATCAATGATCATCATAAAAAGGATTTTTAATACAGAAATTACATTAGAAATAGACCTCCTGGAACGTAGATGTTCAATTAATCCTTTTAATATACGAATTTTGCTTTTTTAAATGAATTTTTCCACAACAAACCTTAAGAAATTTGTTTATACAACTCCTGTTTGTGATCTCATTCGATTGTGCAGGTGTACCTAATGAAGTGTTCAGTGAGTACATGTGCTTCCTCATACCTCCTCCAATATGGCACTAAGCTCTGCCTTGTCCTTGGCACAGACCCGCTCTCTCTCCAGCCACAGCAGAAGCTCCGGCTTCCTGTAGGTCTTGAGAGCTAGCAGGTGAATGATGCGCTCCCAGAGGGGCTTTTGGTGGGCCGAGGCCAAACTGCTGCTCCACCGGCTGAGTACAGGAGGTTTCCAGAAGCCGCTGTCCGATGTAGACACAATGGGCGGCCTCTTATGGCTCTTTATGCTTTTACCTGAAGAAAAAATACAAATGAGCCTGTTTAATCACTGGAGGATACACTATAATGAGCTTCACGACTTACACGGTACTCAACAGCTGCAATTACAATGCATATCTATGTTAACGTAAACAAAGTTGTGTACAATTTGGACATCTAAATATTCACTCTGTAGTGTGTTTTTATTTTCCTTTGGCTATTATGTTTTGTGTGACGCCCCCACAGAAAGGGCAATAGTGAAGGAAAAAGGGGCAAAGTGTGATGATGACAATAAAAAGGAAAATGGCACTTGCGACATAATGGTAACCTCTGTCCTCGCTGCTCACTACAAGATGGCTGAAGTGGCCATTCAACATAAAATAAATAAAATAAGAATCAAGTTGACTTGATTACCTACCTCAGCTAAGCGTCTATCTTGTCTAAAAAGGATGAGAAATTTATTTAATTCAAGTAGTTACCTTTTTAGTAGTTAATTTAGTTCTGGATTTATATGACGGTTCAAATTGTTTAAATAATACCCAAAACATTGCCTGCACAGTTAAGAAAGGTTATTATAATTGCAATAGTATGACTCTGGAATAGTATTTCTGTGATTTATATTGAAATTGAAACAAATCATAGGTGGACCATCATCCGGAATTGTGTTTGACCTTTAAAGTTCTGTACTGTAAAAAGGTTCATTTCATACTCTAGTAACTTAGCCAATTCTCATTCAAATGATCTCAAATATGAATGAGATGACTAAATATGTTTTTCTGTTTTTTTTTCACGGTGAAGATTCAGATGTCTTTGTGAAATTGGTTAGAAAATGTATGCAGTATCTGTTTGAATATGTTATTGTACTAACATGAAGCCCGTTTAATTTTGTTCGCCTAGGACATGCAGCTAATCATATATTCATATTTTAAATTATGTAAAAAAAATGTAGAAAATAAGGCCAAGCATCAAATATAGTAAACCTTTTAATAAATCCAGGAGGAGCATACAAATATGTCAGACAAGACAAAACTACCTGATTATCATGAGGCCGAACTGTCTCCGTGACGACTTCCCCCGAAATAATAGTCTCGAAAGTGCACGCAAGCCATTTCCAGGTAAAAATGATCACTTGAGCAGACAGTTGTGGGGCATGTTAGGGCATGGGTGAGAGTTACCTCCCCTTGCTAATCCTATTACACATTAATCTGCACTTTGAAGGTCACAGCAGAGGCTTTAATTTCAACCATAAAATATGTGTTGCAATGTTATCAGTAATTTCAGCCATAAATCATTTGTGAAACATGATGCATCAATGATAGTACGAGACGTTTGCACAACCATGTGCCTCTTCTTTAGCTATGACATGCTTCATAATGAGCGCGCATGTCCTAAAGATAAAAGGGAAATACAGAGCACAGCTATTGAAGGCTTTATCATTTGCATCTTCACCTTAAAAAAGGGTTAAATTTAGTCAAACGCATCCAGAATTTGAGCAAGAGTCTGGAGCTCGGCAGTGACATGGGGGTCTTACAGTCCTGCCAGGAAACAATATTGCGTAACTGCAGCAAGCGCTGAAGAGAAGTAAAATAGGAGAAAAGAAGCTGGCAAGTGGATGCTTGATTTATATGTTGCATGATGTTCATGATTTTTAACATCTGATGAAATGTGAAAAGTCAATGTGCGTTAAGAGGAGAGTAATCCCATTAGTTTTAAAAATGGCATTTTTTAATGTATGCAAAAAAACAATGGGAGTTATGCTCCTACCATCTTAAAAATAGGAAAGAACTGGCTTATGATGTCATTTGGATCTTTTGCATCTGTAACAATAGTTTAAAGACAGATGCGGTTTAAATGTCACTGTGGACCACTTTGGGTGTTTTTTCCAAAGCCAGATGCGAGCAAAGAAATTTCACTGGCAAGCAATTGCTTAAAAATGTTGGAAAACTAATATCAAAACACAATGTGATTACACAGCTATACACAGTTTTGGTGGTGCACTGCTTTCCTCTCCTGAGACGCCGGATGGTGGACCAGAATTTCCTCGAAGCTGTCCGGAAGTCTTTCTCCATGGCCTCACCGAACTCCTCCCATACCCGAGTTTTTGCTTCAGCGACCACCAAAGCTGCATTCTGCTTGGCCAGCCGGTACCCATCAGCTGCCTCAGGAGTCCCACAGGCCAAAAAAGCCTGATAGGACTCCTATGGCCCCTCCCACAGGTGGTGAGCCCACGGGAAGGGGGACCCACGTTACCCTTTCGGGCCCCATGGCGCTGCTGACCTCGACTCGGGATGTTGTGAGTCGGTGGGGAGAATACTTCGAAGACCTCCCCAATTCCACCGACACACCTTCCCATGAGGAAGCCGAGGTGAGCTCTCCTATCTCTGGGGTTGAGGTCACCGAGGTGGTTAAAAAGCTCCTTGTTGGCAAGTCCCTGAGGGTGGATGAGATTCCTAAAGGCTCTAGATGTTGTGGGGCTGTCCTAGTTGACACGTGTCTGCAACATCGTGTGGACATCGGGGACAGTGCCTCGGGATTGGCAGACTGGGGTGGTGGTCCCCCTTTTTAAGAAGGGGGACCGGAGGGTGTGTTCCAACTACAGGGGGATCACACTCCTCAGCCTCCCTGGTAAGGTCTATTCAGGGGTGCTGGAGAGGAGGGTCCGTCGGGAAGTCGAATCTCAGATTCAGGAGGAGCAGTGTGGTTTTCATCCTGGCCGTGGAACAGTGGACCAGCTCTTCACCCTCTGCCGGGTCCTCGAGGATGCATGGGAGTTCACCCAATCAGTCTACATGTGTTTTGTGGACTTGGAGAAGGCGTTCGACCGTGTCCCTCGGGGAGTCCTGTGGGCGGGGGGGGGGGGCTTTGGGAGTATGGGGTACCGAACCCCCTTATACGGGCTGTTCGGTCCCTGTACGACCGGAGTCAGAGTTTGGTCCGCATATCCGGCAGTAAGTCGGACTCGTTCCCGGTGAGGGTTGGACTCTGCCCTTTGTCACCGATTCTGTTCATAACTTTTATGGACAGAATTTCAAGGCGCAGCCGAAGCGTAGAGGGGGTCCGGTTTGGTGGCCTCAGTATTGCATCTCTGCTTTTTGTAGATGATGTGGTTCTGTTGGCTTCATCAAGCCGTGACCTACAACTCTCACTGGAGCAGTTTGCAGCAGAGTATGAAGCGGCTGGGATGAGAATCAGCACCTCCAAATCTGAGACCATGGTCCTCAGTCGGAAAAGGGTGGCGTGCCCTCTTCAGGTCGGGAATGAGATCCTGCCCCAAGTGGAGGAGTTCAAGTATCTTGGGTCTTGTTCAAGAGTGAGGGAAGAATGGAACAGGAGATCGACAGACGGATCGATGCAGCGTCTGCAGTGATGCAGACTTTGTGTCGGCCCGTTGTGGTAAAGGAGCGAAGCTCTCAATTTACTGGTCGATCTTTGTTCCTACCCTCACCTATGGTCACGAGCTGTGGGTCGTGACCGAAAGAACAAGATCCCGGATACAAGCGGCCGAAATGAGTTTCCTCCGCAGGGTGTCCGGGCTCTCCCTTAGAGATAGGGTGAGAAGCTCGGTCATCCGGGAGGATCTCAGAGTAGAGTCGCTGCTCGTTCACATCGAGAGGAGCCAGATGAGGTGGCTGGGGCATCTGATTTGGATGCCTCCCGGACGCCTCCCTGTTGAGGTGTTCCGGGCATGTCCCACCGGGAGGAGATCCCGGGGACGAAGCAGGACACGCTGGAGGGACTATGTCTTTCGGCTGGCCTGGGACCGCCTCGGGATCCCCTCGGAAGAGCAGGATGAAGTAGCTGGGGAAAGGGAAGTCTGGGCGTCCCTGCTAAAGCTACTGCACCCGCAACCCGACCTCGGATAAGCAGAAGAAAATGGATGGATGGATGGATGGAATGTGATTACTGATAAGTGTAGCAAAGAAAAACAACTGAAATTCTGACAAATTGAGTCCTAATAAAATGTTTAGATTGACGCCGTTTGAATTCCTTTACAATATATGTGTAAAATACAAACTGACTTCGAGCCAGGCATTAAATCCCCCAAACATCTTGAAGCCATAGATGTATGCATGTGCCTCATCCTCCATCTGGCATTTCAACCTTACTGGATGTGAGGTGGATTTCTGGCCGCTTTATATTTAGCATAGCATAGAATTGGCTGTAGACCACTAACCTTTTACACTCTGACCAAGCACTCCAATAAGCAAGGAGATGTAAGTGAACCACTGAGAAAGACCACATTGTAAATTTGGTACATTACATTTCCATCAGCTGGAGCCTATCCCAGTTGACTTGGGGGGAGAGACGGGGTACCCGGAGCTTGTTGCCAGCCATCACAGAGAACATATAGACAAACAAGAAGTTCCACTCGTAGAAGGGAAATTCACACCTATGGACAATTTAGTGTTCAATTAACCTAACATACTTTTAGAATGTGGCTCGGGAAAACACACAAACATGGGGAGAACGTTCAAATACCAACCATGACTTTTAAGGTGATCTGTTTCTTACGGGGCTGGACTTAAACCCACAACCTTCGAGTTGCAAGACACCCAATCGAGGTGAATACTTACTGGGATGTGTGGCTCCGGGTTTTATCTCGATGGCGGAGCGGCTCCAGCTGTCCTTCTCCACCTGAGACATCCTCTCACGCGTCATCTGGTAGGAGTCCTCGGTGGCACACACTGTGATCTTGTCCTGGATGACTCCTTGCGCTTCCAGCCGCTCGCGGCCGTCACTGCAAAACCCAAAACACAAAAAATCTCCTGAGCCACAGGAGCTTTTAGCTGTCAACACGGAAAAGACAAAATCCAGTGAGCTACCTCACAGCAGCATACAAACAAGGACTCGGGGCAACACAGTGTGGTTTGCGGTGGGAGCTGGCCAAGATGGCCGAGGTTACTCTATGTTATGTCACAGACTGGATATAGCCCGCCATGCTACAAGGGAAAAAGACAAAAGGTTCATGGCAGGCTACAGCCTGTGGAAAAACTCCAGCTTGGCTCGGTCGAACTGCCTTGCAAAACTCTTCTATGACAAGAGTCATGCGTCACACTGCTTCATTTGCATGCATGACTGCACACTTTCAAGCATTTGTCTTGCAAATATCAACTCACTTGTGAGGCAAAAGCAAGCAAACAGGGATGGAGGGACACTTTAAAATACTGTATAACAGAATGGAAATTGAATTTCCTACTTCCAGAAACGAATATAGCTGCTTTTTTAATACTCCTCCTGTCACTTTGCTTGTTAGACTATTACAGGCACAAGACTGAAAACAGAGCTGCTTAAAGCTAGCTGACCGGCAACATGAGGTAACAACCCAATAAAATGATTCAATCAGCAGTCTAGCAGAAAACAGTTGGTCACATCTTGCACACAGGAGCTAGTAGTGCCTTGTGAAGACACGAGCAGACAGCTAAAGAATCGTGAAAGAAAAACAATGAAACTGACCCAAATGGATGGAGTATTGATCTTCAGCCATTATAAAGTTTCTACGGGCCAGAAATAACGCACGACTCAAACAACACATACGAGGTTCCAGGACTGATGTCACACGCTATATATTTCAAATCCACACTACAAACGATGAGTTTTCCCCATCAATCCAGGCCAGATGGTCAACTATCATATCACCATAGAGATACTACAGGTTTTTGCTTCATTTCGTACACTAGAAGAGGCACACCCGTTCACAATGGCCTGAGCATCTGATAGTTCACCCATCCATCTATTTTCCGTACCGCTTATCCTCACTAGGGTCGCGGGAGTGCTGGAGCCTATCCCAGCTGACTCAGGGAGAGAGGCGGGGTACACCCTGTGACTGGTTGCCAGCCAATCGCACGGCACATACAAACAAACAATCATTCACACTCACATTTACACCTACGGACAATTTAAGAGTCCTCAATTAACCTACCAAGCATGTTTTCAGGATGTGGGAAGAAACCGGAGTACCTGGAGAAAACCCACGCAGGCATGCGGAGAACATGCAAACTCCAAACAGGCGAGGCCAGGTTTGAACCCGAGTCCTAAGAACTGTGAGGCAGATGTGCTAACCACTCGATCACCGTGCCGCCCATTTGATCGTTCCCTGTCAAAAAGAATATCGCCTTGCTGGAGCCACCTCCCTACGCAGCCTACCTGGCTACCTGTTTGATTTTGATTTTTCCCTGTTTCCCAAGCTCAAGGGGGGGCGGTCAAGTGGACCCCTTTTGAAGACATGAACGACATCAACATGTCGGTGACAATGGCGCTATGGAGGATCCCAGAAAAATTTAGGTTTGGTGATGTGTCCATGTGTCACCTTCACACAGTATAGTGTATGAATTGCTGCCTCCATGAGTGAAAGTACTTTAGGTACTGTCATGAACGGAACAGAGGATAGGACCCAAAAATGCACGACTCCAAAACAAATGGACAGTTTCCAAAAAGAGAGGTTTAATATACGGGCGGTACACAGGCAGGCAATCCAAGAAAGGCAACAGTATCCAAAAACATGAGGCAAAGAGGCAAGGTCGATAATCGGAACAGGGTCAAGTCTTACTGTGAGTCTGTGACGTGGAAACAAGGAATGCTGGAACGCGACGACAAGGTACAACGAACTGGCAACGAGAGGGAATGAGACACGAGGTTAAATACAATAGGTAATTAGGGTGAACGAGGCACAGGTGGTGAAGATGCTCACAGGAGCAGGTGTGTGTGAAACAGGGGGGGGAAGACAAAACCTGGAACACACACCCATGACAGGTACTTCCTTTCTTCCCCACACTCATGCAAGTCGAAGCCGTTTGCTTGCCTATTCAATGGTAACAAAAGCCGTACTTGCCATTATTATTCTTGATCATCTGGGATTTTGACAAAAGGATGTCATAGACACATTATTAAAACACATGGGAAGTGTTTTAAAAATCATTTTCAAAACAGAGGCTGTGTATGACATTTAGTTTTCACTGTAGTTCTACTTGAGCTTCCTACCTTGAAACATATTGCTGGATGCAGTCGAAGCTAGCCTGTGGCTGGTCTTTGCAGTCGCTGGATAAGTAGAAGGAGAAGACGCGAAGCGCATTGGGCGACTCTGCTGTGGCAGCTGGTAACTTGATGTACTATGAAGGTAACAGGAGAGGAACGAAGTAGGTGACTAGTAAAGGAAAACAACCCAAACATAATGAATGTGTATTAAAAATGCTAAGTATAAAGGCAAGTATAAAAGATGTTCAAGACAGTACTTAAGACGTCACACACTGTAGACCTCAGCTGACTCAGAGTTTGTGAGAGTGAAACAAGAGGCTCACTCCACTCATCAGCTCACTGCACAAGTCTTTACTTGCAAGCTTTTGCAAGTGTTAAAACAAAGTGCACTGCTACTACTGTATATTGATCTGGACTGAAAGTTACACATACAGTAAACTTGCAAAGGTTGCACAAGTGGCTCATCTCAGCATGTGACATAACACTTTAATGGGACTGTGTACTATTTAGCTCTGAGATACACTCTTTAAGCTTGTATAGGTTAATCCCGGATGTGGTTGTAAAAGACAGAGGTCAAAAAACATTTGTTACAGCAAGACTGTTATGTGCACATGCTGTGACTGACTCACTTTAACAACCAATTAGTTAGTACAGTACACAGAAACTAAATAGTATTTCAAGGTCGAACACAAATAATCTGTCAAATCTCTGATGTGTTCTGATTTCAAAATTTTTCCAATGCGACCGATAACACAAATAGAAATGATCATTTCCTGGGTTAAACTATTTCCATCATAAAACTCATTGGTTGTGCAGGCCAGGTTCTAGGTAACACTTAATGTAGTGGCCATACAAGTATAAAAAGTTCCACTAGTAGAAGGCTAATTTACTCTTTAAACATTCTTTTAACTTCAATAACAAACGTGCATCATCTTTCTTATCTTTTCTTACAAATCTAAAATATTAGTAGGCATGAATCAGTTGTGACTCAAATTGGGATTCGTGTGGCTGATCATCGAATCAGAATTTCCAGACTCAAATCAGAACAAATCTTAGAATATCATACCATTTTTTTCTGACAAAAGCTGAAACTGCTGCCATGCCCCATTTACTTTAAAAAAAATCTAAATATTTCAGGATTTCTAGCCTGTGTTTATGGCAGACACAATTTGTTTTTATTGCGCATAGTTTCTGCACATGTGCACAGTTGTAGTTCGTTCTTGCAGTCATGGATCGAGGATGCAAATGGCTATAGCACTTTACCGAGATCTCCGCAGGAGGCGTCCGATAGCCGAGCCCAAGGAGCTGCACGGATATTCATGGCAGCACCACAATCGAAACAAGAAACCAGTCATCGCTGGAGGGGGATGGTGACCGCGCCAAAATGAATGGGAGAAAGCTGACCCATTACAGGGTGGCAGATGACAAGAGCCAGCTAGCTAGCTAGTCATGGTACGGCTATAGGCCATTTTATTATTTTCAACTAAAAAGATGGGAGAAGATGGGAGAAGTGGCAGCCAAAACGTGCCAGCGTATTCTCTTTTTGTTTCAATAGATAGTTTTCATATAATCAAATGGGATTTTTCAATTGTTGGACTATGACGTCTTTATTTCAGAGTAGTACAATGAGTAACAATTTGATTCTGATTTAGAAGTCATTTGTTACTGTCAACACGAATGAATCAGGATTTAGAGGGTGACTCCAAGACCTAACGACAAGTTAACATTAAAAGAAACTAAAGAAACCACTATGAAAATGATATTCACCAATGTGATGCACTGTAGGTAAAACTTTGCCTTCTAAATGTGTCCTCATGGTATCCTTGTTTAACATATCTGCTTTCAGAGAGAAAACATGCAAGGAAAGAAAGTGACGTTTCTCTAGTGCTGTTTATATTGCTGCAAAGTAAAACCACAACAGCTAAAATCATTGCAAAAGGTCATGAGATTAGGCAGTGGTACAAAGGTTGCCTTACTAGGCCTCATGGACAACATCTCCACACCAAACATTTGTAAACAACTCATCTAATTGTACAGCTTCTCTATTAAAAAATTAGGTTGAGTCTTTCATGTCTATTTTCACAGAATTTCTTGTACAGAGATAAAAGATGATGAAAACCTCTCTGTCTCTCGTTAATTTCTTTATTTCCAGGGAATTGGTCTGTGACAAACTTGCTGGGTGGTACTTGGAACGAAGCAACAGGATGACTACATGTTGTGGAAAAATACCGTTTCACAGGAGTGTAGTGTAGGACAGCGGTCAGATCTCCACACAGCTATAAAACTGAGCTGGTCTTGTTAAAAAGCCAGCCTTCCTCTCTAACTGGGAGCACATGGCTGCACATGATTTATTTGAAATGGCAGTGGTGTTGTCAGCGAGAACAGTGTGGATAGACACGTCGACGCTAGAGAAGAACTGTGTGTAAGTGCAATGCTTTTTAAAGGTTTCGTTTATTTGACTGAGAGTCTTGGGTCAACCTTAAGGAGTAACTAATTAGACCATGATGATTTTGTCTTTAGCCTTCAAACCTCATCCACATAACGACTCATTAACTCAGAGATTATATTCAGCACTTTTTGTTTGCTTGTTAGTAGCATTACACCCAAAAATCTGACCTCTAGAAAACTTTGCCCAACAGTGGGCATTGGCAGGGACGTGGGATGAAGCAGCTGTTTCTAAGAGTTTTCAAGGTCAACTTCAAGGTCAAAGTGCATTTATTGTCAATTCTTCAATATGCGTAACACATACAGAGGAATGACATTACGGTACTCAAGGGCCTGCGGTGCTACAAAGACAGTACAAATAATATCAATATAAAAAGCTAAATAAAACTATGATATATACATTATAAAAAGTATTAATTGAATGTGCAATATCAAAGATCAGGTGCAACATAGTCAAGGTCAGAGAAAGAAAGCCAAATAAGACATAAATTCGATGACAAAAATCCAATGCTGCAAAAGTGGCTAGTGCGACCCTGTGTGTGTGTGTGTGTGTGTATTGATGTGTGTTTGTGTGTGTGTGTGTGTGTGTGTGTGTGTGCATGTGAATGTATGCGGGTCATTAGAGTTCAGGTGGGCAGAGGAGAGAAGAGGAAGAGGGGGCAAAGTGGGCACAGAGTTCAGATTCCTGACAGCCTGATGAATAAAATAGAGCTTTGAGCCGGCTCGTCCTGACCCGGAGACTCTGCAGGCTCCTCCCTGATGGCAGCAGACTGAAGAGGCTGTGTGATGGATGGGTGGCATCCCCCGCTATGTGGAGGGCTTTGCGGGTGAGGTGGGTGCTGTAAATGTCCTGCAGGGAGGGAAGAGACAGTCCGATGATCTTCTCAGCTGCGGCAGGATGCGGTGCAGGCTTCGTACCACACAGTGATGCAGTTGGCCAGGATGCTCTCTATGGTCCCTCTGTAGAACGAGCACATGATGGGGGTCGGGGCTCTGGCTCTTCTCAGCTTGCCCAGGAAGTAGAGACGCTGGTGAGCTTTCTTGGCCAGTGATGAGCTGTTGCTGGTCCAGGAGAGGTTCTCGGTGATGAGCACTCCCAGGAACTTGGTGCTGCGCACTCTCTCCACTGCAGCACCATTGATCTTCAGGGGAGCATGCTGGGAGTGCGCTCTCCTGAAGTCCACAACAATCTCCTTGTTTTTTTTCCATATTTAGAGAGAGATTGTTGTCTGTGCACCACCCGGCCAGGTGGCTCACCTCACTCATGTAGTCTGTCTCGTCCCCTTTGCTGATGAGACCCCCCCACAGTTGTGTCGTCTGCAAACTTGATGAAGAGGAGGGGACTCAACACACAACCTTGAGGGGCCCCCGTGTTCAGAGTGATGGTGCTGGATGTGTTGCTGCCGACCCGTACTGCCTGCGGAAAGTCAGAAAGTCCAGCAGCCAGTTGCACATCGAAGTGTTAAGCCCCAGCTGGTCCAAGTGTTAAGCCCCAGCTGGTCCAATTTGTAGATCAGTAGTTGAGGGATGATGGTATTGAATGCTGAGCTGAAGTCTATGAACATCAGTCTGACATATGAGTCGTTAGAGTCTAAGGGTGTGAGGGCAGTAGAGACGGCGTCATCGCTTGACCGGTTGGACCGATATACAAACTGGAAGGGGTCCGGGGGTGGGGGGTAGGACTTAATGTGGTGCATCACTAGCTGCTTGAAGCACTTCATCAGGATGGGGGTGAGCGCTACAAGACGGTAGTCATTGAGGCAGAAGGGAGACCACTTCTTCGGTGCCGGGATGATGGTGATGGCTTTGAAGCATGTGGGAATAACACCCTGACTCAAGGAGGTGTTAAAGATGTCCGTGAGTTCAGCTGCACAGTCCCTCAAAGCACGACCAGGTATGTTACGACCAGTGCCCGGGGATTTTCGTGTGTTGATCCTGTCAAGAGATCTTTTCACGCTGTCCCGGGTCAGTGTCAGCACTTGGTCACCAGGAGGGGGTGGAGTCTTGTGTGTAAGGGTGCTGTTGTGTGCCTCAAAGCGAGCAAAGAAGACATTTAGCTCATTTAAGGCTTTTTTAAACTCGCACGGAGAGCGAACGCGCTGACGTCACTGCGGCTGTCCCACGTGTAGTTTGCCTTTATACTCGAGCGCAACCCACGCGTGCAGTTTTGTACTGTAGTTCACCTCCAAGTTGGGGGTGTCGCTACGGCTGGTATTGCCTAGGACACCACAGGGTGGAGTTTCCTCTGCATTTTTGGCCCATTTCCGGTAGCTGTTTTTACTTTCCTTTCAATAACAAGGAACAAAGCAACAACAACGGCGACCGTGGTACGGTGTCTACTACAACAAATGGACCTAGATGACCAGATGATACGTTTAATTAAGCTGCAAAATCGATCAAGAACGCCGCGCCGTAGATGGTATGTAGAACCAAGGGGCACGCAGAGTACGTCATCACAGCGTGTGACTAAAACCGACCAATCACGAGAGATGATCTCCGCGCCGTTCGACGCGCAGCAACAATTTTTGCCGTATGCGTGTCGAGCTACGCAGACGGGCCGCGCGGGCCAATTCGTTGGCCACGTGATGCAATGCGGGCGTTGTTGTTTAGCAGGGGGGTGGAGCTGTCGCAGGTCTGTGGTGAGGGTTTATAGTCCGTAATGGTCTCAATACCACGTCACAGACTCCCGGTGTCACTGCTGTCACTGAAACGGTCGGTGATCTTCCTAGAATACTCCCTCTTGGCCTCCCTAATGCCATGGGACAAATTGGCCCTGGCTGTCCTCAGTTCCTCCTCATCCCCAGATCTAAAAGCCACGTTGCAGACCTTCAGTAGTCTGTAGACCTCCCCCGACAGCCATGGCTTCTGATGAGCACGGACGGTGATGGACTTAGTAATGGTGACATCACTCATGCACCTGCTGATGTAGGCACTAACAGTCTCTGTGTACTCCAGAAGGTCTGTGATGGAGTTGTAGGTGGCAGCCTGTTTGAACATGGTCCAGTCTGTGGTGGTGAAACAGTCTTGAAGTGCCGAAAGAGACTCTTCTGGCCACACTCTTAAGGCATCTTTATACTCGCGACCGCGCTGACGTCACTGCAGCTGTCCCTCGTGCAGTTTGCCTTTATACTCGAGCGCAACCCACGCGAGCTGTTTTGAAAGTGTGCTGCAGTTCTCCAAGTCGTGAGTGTCGCTACGGCTGGTATTGGATAGAACACCACAGGGTGGAGTTTCGTCTGCATTTTTTGGCCATTTCCGGTAGCCGTTTTTACTTTCCTTTCAGTAACAAGGAACGAAGCAACAACAATGGCGACCGCTACAGAACAAATGGACCTAGATGACCAGATGATATGTTTAATTATGCTGCAAAATCGATCGATAAGGCAGCGACGTAGATGGTATGTAGAAACAAGGAGCACGCTAAGTACGTCATCACAGCATGTGACTAAAACGGACCAATCACGAGAGATGATCTCTGCGGCGTTCGACACGCAGCAACTATTTTTGTCGGATACGGAGTATAGAGGCCTTTACCCGTTTCCTAACTGGTTGGCAGACTTTAACCAGTGGTCTGTAAACTGGCATTAGCATAACAGTGAGATGGTCTGAGGTGCCGAGGTGGGGGAGGGGAAGGGCCTTGTAGGCCCCTCTCAAGGGGGTAAAAACATTGTCCAGAGTGTTATTTCCCTGTGTTGGAAAGTCAATGTTTGAGTAGAGTTTAGGAAAGAGTTTTTTTCAACTATAAAAAGGATTTAAAACAAAAAAAAAGTGTTTTTGCCGTTTGTTACATGCCATGGTTGTCCGGCTGCGGAGGGGTGGGGCGGGCACCACCCCTCCCCCTCCTCCCTCCCCTTTGAGCCCCGCCTTCCTCTCGCCTCTCTTGGCGCCCTCGTCCGTCCTTGATCACGACTGCCGCTTAACATGGGCTCGCTTTGGCGGGCTATGGCCGTTTTTGGGTGGCTGCTGGCTCCTGCGTTGGGCCCTGTTGGTGGCAGTGGCCCCCATGCTCTCTGGGGATGGTGGGGCTCACCCATCCTCGATGTGCCGGCTCAGCAACTCCGTACTCCAGTTGACTAACATGCATGTGATATGGTGTTCATTCACTAATAAATTCAATTGACACACTATAGGCTTTAACTACTTGTGCTAGGATCACCAACAACAACACAGGTTATATTAACATAACTCACAGGTTCTTACAGGTGCTTAGACACTAAAAAAAATAATTCCACCGCACCACTCGTCAATAGCACTGCCTTGCTCATTTTCCCACATCCTGTCCTGCCCTTTTCTGTCCTCTCTTATCTTGTTCTCTTGGTTAGTTATTGCATGTCCCCATTGCGTGTTCCCCCCCCCCGCACTCCATCTACAAATGATTGTTGTCATGTTACTTGTGTTCAAATATCGAGACTATCTCACTATTGTTCTGCTGTGGTTCTCACCCCTCGTCCCCTTGTCTACTCTGTCCCTCTGTCTGACCCCTAAAACCCTTTTCTGAGCGGCTGCATTTTCAATAAACATCAGAATAATAAAAAAAATAAAAAATAAGCAGAGGGGGTTATTTCAAACTCCCCTTTTGCACAGCAAAACTGTTCCAGCACAAAGGCATACGGATCCACCATTCTGCAAGGCCATGCAGCTGAACAGGACATGGAGAGTTGGTGCTGGTTGGCCAGACTGCTCGAAGGCGCAATCTGATCACACTGATGAACTCTGCTAAATAAAATAATTTATCAATTGGTTTCCAACCACACTCTGATGTGGTTCCTCGTGTTTGGTTTTCCATTACCTTTAACGCATCCAGAAGCTTCACAGTGACATGACGTTGTCCAAAGGCCCCAAGATCACAAGTCTTTCTGGCACAACTGGATCATGAGGACCAAAGCCCCTTAATAAATCATGCTGCCGTTCCACTTTGCCAGGTGTTAAATAAACACGGCTTTTCCATTCCCACCCTTCATTGGGTTGGCAACATTACATGAGCACCAACAACGAACAGACTAAGCAATTTATGTAAATAATTACTTAATCTTACAGATACAGTGGTTCCTTCAAGGCCACATGCCTTAAAGCTGATTTGGAAGAAAACCTTTCGGAAAAACGTCTTAAACAGCATACATATTTTAGCTGTAAAACCGCCATAATCCAGCACATCACGCAAGCCAAAGGACTTTATTTGGATTGTCTGTTATTGGTGTTGTGTATTTCAGTTGCATCTGTTTGTGCAATAAGAGTAGATTACGCTAGCGCTCTTTTTAGTTGTCACCAGTTTTAGAATATTTAATTGGTTAACTTCTGTTTAAACTTGCATGACAATTAATGTTAAAATGTTACTTAAAACATTGCTTTTACAGTTAACTTATTTTATTGTGGAATACATTTTTCCAAATGGAATTGACATTTTCATTAACCTAATAGCCTTAACCTAAATAAAACCTAATAACCTAATTCATTAACCTAATTGCCGAACTCATATTGGAACATTTTCAGAAAACAAGAAAGAACACAATAAACTCCACAAATAGGACAAGTCCAGTTGCCTCGATTCAGCCTTTCCAGATTACCATTATCTGGATGACTGAGACTAAATAGACAAAGTAAAAAAAAAATCAGGAAGCACTTTTTTAATTGATTTTGGGACAGTAAGTTAAAAATTACTTGGGTTCACGTTTTGCTTTCAAAGTTGACCAAATGAAGGTCACCCAGCATGAGAGAACGGAATGTGGTCAACCTTCAAGATACAGTATCACTGGATATTGTCATCGTTACTAGTGTCGCAGGGAGCTGGAGTCTATCCCAGCTGAATTTTGGCAAAAGGCAGACTATACCCCGGACTGGGTGCCAGTCAATCACAGGGAACATACAGTATAGACACAGAAAAGAAAAATTCACGTTCACACATTACTGAGTGGAAATTACTTTCCAAAGCACAGAGTAATTGCAATAATATCCTAAGACAAAAAAATAACAAGTATTCTTATCACATATGGTCATAAATTAAAAATGGAATGAGCTGTGAAGAAAAAATTTTGCTTAGTTCTACAAAAAGTCCATTGGTGATCAGTAAAAACCAAGACAGAATGTTCTAAATGAGCAACAGTTTCACTCACAGTCATCATAAATGTCTTAGCAGACTAGAAAGGAAATGGCTCCTTTTCCTGGCGTTATCAAACTATAAAGTTGATGGAACAAAAACTGTGAGAGACTGCTGTCGGTGCACAGGGCTTAGGTTTCCTGCAAGCTTTTGGCTGAATGTGGTGTCGGAGTGTAGAACTCATGCAGCCTATTGTTTCCATATCCTCTGCAGCCTGAGTAATGGCCTTCTGAAAACAGCCTGTCTTTTGTTCCGGCATCCTGGGCTCCAGAGCCATGGCACTGCCTCGCCTCTCTGGTTTGATGGTATGAGGAGGAGAGGGGGGAGTGAAACCTGTCGCCACCACCGCTGTCTGTTTCCAGCAGGAGGCAAGCAACCCTTTGCTGGATCCACAGTACACATACCCAGCGTGTGACTGTGTGTGTTAATCCAGTGTGAAAAACTGGAAGCTGAGCTCCAGCTCCTCTTACTAGGGTGAAGTCAGCATGTCTGCAACTCGAAAGGCAGAGGAGGAGCAAGGCCAAGGATGAGCTATCTGTGACACACACACACACACACACACACACACACAAACACACAAACACACAAGACATCATCCCAAACAAGAGATGGATTTCCAGGACCAGTAGTTGCTATTCGAGTTAAGCCCCTCCCTTAACAACAATACCACACCACCTTTAGCAGGGTCATCGTGCAATACTGAACCAAATAAAAACAGGTGATGGGGGGGGGGAATGCAGATACAGTAATCCCTCTCTACATCGCGGTTCATGCTATGCTGCTATATTGCAGATCCTTTTTGATGTGCGTCTCAGATGAAAGACCCACATCAAACAAGATCAGGGAAAATGATCAGGGACGCATAAAGCATGGTGAATCTGCGTCCACAGACGCACAACATTCCTTACTTACGTATGTGTGCAAGGCTCAAATTAAGCATCACTGAGATTCACATGCGACTGCCTCCAGCGGGAGACAGCGCATGTCATCAAGACTGAGCATATAATCACCTTCCATTTACAATTTTACTGAGAGACAGAGCAAACAGGCTCCAACGCTTGAGGGGAGAGGAAGTCGAGAAGTTGGGGTGCGTCTTTGAGATTTTCCCAACATTGACGATGATAAGAATTTGTCTCTTGCAGGTGCTTGAGGCTAGACTGTCAACTTCAACAAATTGTGGGTCACTGCGATCCCTCCCCTTGCAGCCCCCAAGCGAGGCCGGCTCTACACATACAACGCCAATTCCAATGAAGTTGGGACGTTGTGTTAAACATAAATAAAAACAGAATACAATCATTTGCAAATCATGTTCAACCAATATTTAATTGAATACACTACAAAGAAAATATATTTAATGTTCAAACTGATAAACTTGATTGTTTTTAGTAAATAATCATTAACTTGGAATTTTATGGCTCCAACATGTTCCAAAATAGCTGGGACACCACTGTGTTACATCACCCTTTCTTTGAAAAACATTCAATAAACGTTTGGGAACTGAGGACACTGATTGTTGAAGCTTTGTAGGTGGAATTCTTTCCCATTCTTGCTTGATGTACAGCTTCATCTGTTCAACACTCCGGGGTCTCCGTTGTCGAATTTTACAGAATCAGAATCATCTTTATTTGCCAAGTATGTCCAAAACATACAAGGAATTTGTCTCCGGTAGTTGGAGCCGCTCTAGTACAACAGACAGTCAATTTACAGAACACTTTGGAGACATAAAGACATTGACAAAAAACAATTGTGCAAAAAGATGCAGAGTCCTCTAGCACTTAGAGCAGTTCGAATGACAAATATTGCAATAGTCCGGTGCAATGACCATTGTGCAGAGGGCGCTGAGACTTCAAGGAGTGTATGCGGTTCAAAGTGACGAGTAGTGCGATCATCTGGGACAATGTTGGTTGTGCAAATGTTACAGATACTCCTCAATCAGTGTGCAAATGGAGCAGATGCTACTCTGGCATGAGTGGCCAGTATATGCAAATAGTGCAGCATGGCGAGACAACTACAGTGAGTGCATGAGTAATACATAATTGGCCCCACAGAAATGTGACAACGAACTCAAGTCAAAAAATTTCCAGCTTGTTGTAATGGAATTATAGGTTACGTGTTTAAGAATTTGATCGCAAGAGGGAAGAAGCTGTTGGAATGTCAACTAGTTCTAGTTTGCATTGATTGATAGCGCCTACCTGAGGGAAGGAGCTGGAAGAGCTGGTGACCGGGGTGCGGAGGGTCCGAGAGGATTTTGCACGCCCTTGTCTTAGTTCTGGCAGCGTGCAAGTCCTCAATGGTGGGTAGGGGGGTACAGACAATCCTTTCAGAAGTTTTGATTGTCCGTTGTAGTCGGAGTTTGTCCTTTTTTGTAGCAGCACCAAACCAGACTGTGATGGAAGAACACAGGACTGATTCGATGACCGGTGTGTAGAACTGTCTCAGCAGCTCCGGTGGCAGCCCGTGCTTTCTCAGAAGCCGCAGGAAGTACATCCTCTGCTGGGCCTTTTTGAGGACGGAGTTGATGTTGGTCGCCCACTTCAGGTCCTGAGAGATTGTAATTCCCAGGAACTTGAAGGTCTCGACAGTTGACACAAGCCAGCTGGACAACGTGAGGGGCAGCTGTGGCGAAGGATGCCTCCTGAAGTCCACGATCATCTCTACAGTCTTGAGCGTGTTCAGCTCCAGGTTGTGTCGGCCGCACCACAGCTCCAGCCGCTCCGCTTCCTGTCGATATGCAGACTCGTCACCGTCCTTGATGAGGCCGATGACAGTGGTGTCGTCTGCAAACTTCAGGAGTTTGACAGTCGGGTTCGCTGAGGTGCAGTCGTTCGTGTAGAGAGAGAAGAGCAGCGGAGAGAGGACACAACCTTGGGGCGCCCCAGTGCTGATGCTGCGTGTGGATGCCAGCCTGACCTGCTGTGTCCTGCCCGTCAGAAAGCTGTAAATCCACTGGCAGATGGCAGGTGAGACGCTGTGCTGGAGAAGCTTGGATGAAAGGAGTTCAGGGATGATTGTGTTGAACGCTGAGCTGAAGTCCACGAACAGGATCCTCTCGTAGGTCCCTGCACTGTCAAGGTGTTCTAGGATGAAGTGCAGTCCCATGTTGACTGCATCATCCGCAGAACTGTTCGCTTGGTAGGCAAACTGCAGGGGGTCCAGCAGGGGACCTGTGACACTCTTGCGGTGGTCCAGCACGAGACGTTCAAAGGACTTCATGACCACAGATGTCAAAGCGACAGGCCTGTAGTCATTCAGACCCGAGATTGCAGGTTTCTTGGGGACTGGAATGATGGTGGAGCGTTTGAAACAAGATGGAACTTCGCACATTTCCAGAGATCTATTGAAGATCTGAGTGAAGACTGGAGCGAGCTGGTCCACGCAGACGTTGAGGCAGGATGGGGACACATGGTCCGGGCCTGCCGCTTTGTTAATCTTTTGTTGTTTGAAGATGCGTCTCACATCTTGTTCATGGATGGTTAACGCAGAAGTCAGAGGTGTGATTGTGGTCGCGGGTGTGGCTGGGTGGGTGTGTGGTGTGAAAGTGTCCTTTTCAAATCTGCAGATATTCAAGTCGTTGGCTAGTGTGCTATTGTTCTAAGCTTGGGGGGATCGTCGCTTGTAATTTGTCAGCGATTGGAATCTATGCCTGACTGATTTAGAGTCGTTTGCGCTAAACTGTTTTTCCAACTTTGCTGCATAGGTCCTCTTTGCAATGTTAATTTCTTTAGTCAGCTGGTTTCGAGCTCGATTATACAGGGCCCTGTCCCCGCTCTGATATGCGTCCTCCTTAGCTTGGTGAAGCTGCTTAGGTTTAGCAGTGAACAACGGCTTGTTGTTGTTGAATGTGCGAAATGATTTTGTTGGTACACAAACCTCTTCACAGAAACTGATATAGGATGTGACAGTGTCCGTATATTCATCCTGGCTGCCAGCTGAATTTTCAAAGACACTCCAGTCTGTGCAGTCGAAACAGCTTTGAAGTTCCATCTTGGCTTCATTGGTCCACTTTTTCACTGTTTTCACTGTAGGCTTCGCGCATTTAAGTTCTTGCCTGTACGTCGGTATTAAGTGAATTAAGCAGTGATCAGACGAGCCCAGGGCTGCACGAGGTATAGCACGGTATGCGTTTTTTACCGTAGTGTAGCGGTGGTCTAAAGTATTATTTTGCCTGGTAGGACAGTCGATGTGCTGCTTGTATTTAGGGAGTTCGTGGTTGAGTTTAGCTTTGTTAAAGTCCCCGAGAATAATGAGGGGTGAGTCCGGGTGTTTTTTTTTTCAATTTCGTTGACTTGTTCGGCGAGCGTTAGCAGTGCGGCGTTCGTGTTAGCTTGAGGCGGTATGTAGACTCCAGCCAGTATGAATGATGCGAACTCACGTTACACTTCATAATGCGCCACACATTTTCAATGGGAGACAGGTATGGACTGCAGGTAGGCCAGTCTAGTACCCGCACTCTTTTACTACGAAACCGCGCAGTTGTAACACATGCAGAATGTGGTTTGGCATTGTCTTGCTGAAATAAGCAGGGGCGTCCATGAAAAAGACATTGCTTGTATGGCAGCATATGTTTCTCCAAAACCTGTATGTACCTTTCAGCATTAATGGTGCCTTCACAAATGTGTACGTTACCCATGCCATTGGCACTAACACAGCCCCATACCATCACAGATGCTGGCTTTTGAACTTTGCATCCATAACAGTCCGGATGGTTCTTTTCCTCTTTGGCCCGGAGGAGACGACGGCCACAATTTCCAAAAACAATTTGAAATTTAGACTCGTCGGACCACAGAACACTTTTACTTTTATACTTTCCATCAGTCCATGCAAGATGGCGCCTACCAGTGTGGCCGCCTCGGTAACGCGCTCTCTAGTATTGTCTTTGTTTTTGTGTTTTTCGTCCGTCTTTGGAGACCTTACACGACTCACTTACACAAGGGGAGACCTGCTAACCATCAAGGAGGCTACTCCGGACTTTCTGTCACCAACTTTCGAAAATCCGCTCAGTTTTTTCCCCGAGTTACTCACCGGAGCGGCGTCCGCGGTTTTCGGCGCATGGATGCGGAAGCGGCGCCACAGAGGAAAACGAGCCGGAATTCAGGTGAAACTCCGCAAGAGAGGACACAGATTGGCGTTCCCGTCGATCCACCTCGCGAATGTACGCTCCCTACCCAACAAAATGGACGAGCTTCATCTTCTGTTAAAGACCAGTAAAGACTTCGGACGTTCCGCGGCCATGTGCTTCACGGAGACCTGGCTTTGCGACGCTGTACCCGATGGCGCCGTCACGCTTCCCGGCTTCAACATTCATCGAGCGGACCGCGACATGGAATCATCGGGAAAAACGAAGGGCGGCGGGATAGGCCTCCATATAAACGAAAAATGGTGTACGGACGTCACGGTGCTCAGCACACACTGCAGCCCGCATTTGGAGTCGCTGTTTCTGAACTGTAAACCATTTTACGCGCCACGTGAGTTTGCATCGTTTATACTGGCTGGAGTCTATATCACACCGCAAGCTAACACGAGCGCCGCATTGCTAACGCTCGCCGAACAAGTCAACGAAATTGGAAAAAAAACACCCTGACTCACCCGTCATTATTCTCGGGGACTTTAACAAAGCTAAACTCAACCACGAACTCCCTAAATACAAGCAGCACATCGACTGTCCTACCAGGGAAAATAATACTTTAGACCACTGCTACACTACGGTAAAAAACGCATACCGTGCTATACCTCGTGCAGCCCTGGGCTCGTCTGATCACTGCTTAATTCACTTAATACCGACGTACAAGCAAGAACTTAAATGTGCGAAGCCTACAGTGAAAACAGTCAAAAAGTGGACCAATGAAGCAAAGATGGAACTTCAAAGCTGTTTAGACTGCACAGACTGGAGTGTCTTTGAAAATTCAGCTGGCAGCCTGGATGAATATACGGACACTGTCACATCCTATATCAGTTTCTGTGAAGAGGTTTGTGTACCAACAAAATCATTTCGGACATTCAACAACAACAAGCCGTGGTTCACTGCTAAACTTAAGCAGCTTCGCCAAGCTAAGGAAGATGCATATCAGAGCGGGGACAGGGCCCTGTATAATCGAGCTAGAAACCAGCTTACTAAAGAAATTAACATTGCAAAGAGGATCTATGCAGCAAAGTTGGAAAAACAGTTTAGCGCGAACGACTCGAAATCAGTCTGGCGTGCATTCCAATCGCTGACTAATTACAAGCGACGATCCCCCCAAGCTGAGAACAATAGCACACTAGCCAACGACTTGAATACCTTCTATTGCAGATTTGAAAAGGACAGTTTCACTCCACACACCCACCCGGCCGCACCCGCGACCACAACCACACCTCTGACTTCTGCGTTAACCATCCATGAACAGGATGTGAGACGCAGCTTCAAACAACAGAAGATTAACAAAGCAACAGGACCGGACCATGTGTCCCCATCCTGCCTCAAAGTCTGCGCGGACCAGCTCGCTCCAGTCTTCACTCAGATCTTTAACAGATCTTTGGAAATGTGCGAAGTTCCATCCTGCTTCAAACGCTCCACCATCATTCCAGTCCCCAAGAAACCTGCAATCTCTAGTCTGAATGACTACAGGCCTGTCGCTTTGACATCTGTGGTCATGAAGTCCTTTGAACGTCTCGTGCTGGACCACCTCAAGAGTGTCACAGGTCCCCTGCTGGACCCCCTGCAGTTTGCCTACCGAGCGAACAGGTCTGCGGATGATGCAGTCAACATGGGACTGCACTTCATCCTAGAACACCTCGACAGTGCAGGGACCTACGCGAGGATCCTGTTCGTGGACTTCAGCTCAGCGTTCAACACCATCATCCCTGAACTCCTTTCAACCAAGCTTCTCCAGCTCAGCGTCTCACCTGCCATCTGCCAGTGGATTTACAGCTTTCTGACGGGCAGGACACAGCAGGTCAGGCTGTGGGAGGCCACCTCATCCACACGCAGCATCAGCACTGGGGCGCCCCAAGGTTGTGTCCTCTCTCCGCTGCTCTTCTCTCTCTACACGAACGACTGCACCTCAGCGAACCCGACTGTCAAGCTCCTGAAGTTTGCAGATGACACCACTGTCATCGGCCTCATCAAGGACGGTGACGAGTCTGCATATCGACAGGAAGCGGAGCGGCTGGAGCTGTGGTGCGGGCGACACAACCTGGAGCTGAACACGCTCAAGACGGTAGAGATGATCGTGGACTTCAGGAGGCATCCTTCGCCACAGCTGCCCCTCACGTTGTCCAGCTGCCTTGTGTCAACCGTCGAGACCTTCAAGTTCCTGGGAATTACAATCTCTCAGGACCTGAAGTGGGCGAACAACATCAACTCCGTCCTCAAAAAGGCCCAGCAGAGGATGTACTTCCTGCGGCTTCTGAGAAAGCACGGCCTGCCACCGGAGCTGCTGAGACAGTTCTACACAGCGGTCATCGAATCGGTCCTGTGTTCTTCCATCACAGTCTGGTTTGGTGCTGCTACAAAAAAGGACAAACTCCGACTGCAACAGACAATCAAAACTGCTGAAAGGATTGTCGGTACCCCCCTACCCACCATTGAGGACATGCACGCTGCCAGAACTAAGACAAGGGCGTGCAAAATCCTCTCGGACCGTCTGCACCCCGGTCACCAGCTCTTCCAGCTCCTTCCCTCAGGTAGGCGCTACCGATCAACGCAAACTAGAACCAGTAGACATTCCAACAGCTTCTTCCCTCTTGCGATCAACTTCTTAAACACCTAACCTATAATTCCATTACAACAAGCTGGGAATTTTTTGACTTGAGTTCGTTGTCACATTTCTGTGGGGCCAATTATTTAATACTTGTGCACTCACTGTAGTTGTCTCGCCATGCTGCACTATTTGCATATACTGGCCACTCATGCCAGAGTAGCATCTGCTCCATTTGCACACTGATTGAGGAGTATCTGTAACATTTGCACAACCGACATTGTCCCAGATGATCGCACTACTCGTCACTTTAAACCGCATACACTCCTTGAAGTCTCAGCGCCCTTTGCACAATGGTCATTGCACCGGACTATTGCCATATTAGTCGTTCGAACTGCTCTAAGTGCTAGAGGACTCTGCATCTTTTTGCACAATTGTTTTTTGTCAATGTCTTTATGTCCCCAAAGTGTTCTGTAAATTGACTGTTTGTTGTACTAGAGGGCTCCAACTACCGGAGACAAATTCCTTGTGTGTTTTGGACATACTTGGCAAATAAAGATGATTCTGATTCTGATTCTGATTCTGATCTTAGATGAGCTCGGGCCCAGATAAGCCGGTGGCGTTTCTGGGTGTTGTTGATAAATGGCTTTTGCTTTGCATAGTAGACTTTCAAGTTGCACTTACGGATGTAGCGCCGAACTGTATTTACTGACATTGGTTTTCTGAAGTGTTCCTGAGCCCATGTGGTGACATCCTTTACACATTGATGTCGGTTTTTGATGCAGTGACGCCAGAGGGATCGAAGGTCACGGGCATTCAATGTTGGTTTTCGCTTACATGCAGTAATTTCTCCAGACTCTCTGAACCTTTTGACGATATTATGGACCGTAGATGATGAAATCCCTAAATTTCCTTGCAATTGTACGTTGAGGAACATTGTCCTTAAACTGTTTGACTATTTTCTCACGCACTTGTTCGAAAGAGGTGAACCTTGCCCCATCGTTGCTTGTGAATGACTGAGCAATTCAGGGAAGCTCCTTTTATACCCAATCATGGCACCCACCTGTTCCCAATTAGCCTGTTCACCTGTGGGATGTTCCAAACAGGTGTTTGATGAGCATTCCTTAACTTTCTCAGTCTTTTTTGCCACCTGTCCCAGCTTTTTTGGAACGTGTTGCAGCTATAGAATTCAAAATTAATGATTAAAAACAATAAAGTTTATCAGTTTTAACTTTAAATATCTTGTCTTTGTAGTGTATTCAATTAAATATAGGTTGAACATGATTTGCAAATGATTGTATTCTGTTTTTATTTATGTTTAACACAACGTCAAAACTTCATTGGAATTGGGTTTGTTGTTTGATACGTGTGTTTGGTGGGGAAACAAGTGCCCTTTTTATGCCTCAACTGGCCCCTGAATAAATAAAAAAAATTAAATGAAATGCTTCAGTACAGTTATTGTTCTCGCTGCTTACTAACTTACAATAAACTTGCCTGTGAGGACATCGCTTGGGGAAAGGAAAGTGCCAGGTTAAAGAGCCACTAAAAAGACTAAGTTAAAAAAAGTAGAAGATCTGCTATAGTGGAGAGACGCCAATTTGCTCTTAGAGCACGGGCGCCCCTTGAACTCAAAATGGGCTCCGCTCACCAGTACATGGCCACAGAATCTATTACGCATGTGACATGTTCAAATAGTGTACAAACAAACTGAGTGTAACATTGAACTTCCCCTCAGGAGGACAATAAAGTGTCGTTTTCCCTGCTGCTTGCTTCCAGTTACTTTGGTCATTCAGCACTTCCGGTGACCATCAGCTATCTTGAGAAAAAGTTATTAACTTAAATTTGATCTCACTTACACAACTTTGTACAGAAAAGTGTTGTTCACCCATTAGCTTCTGCTCAATTAGATGCACAGCAGGGATTATTACTTTTTTTTTTTTAAAATCATGTTGCTTGGTCCTCTAGGGCAGAGTATATCACATCTGGTCTGTAATGCATTTGGATGAGGAAGTCAATTCATTGTGGGTGACAAAACACAGGCCACACTCCCTCACTCCTTGTTATTCATGTGATGTGAGGACGCGCGCACAAATGCATGCGCGCACACACGCACACCTACACGCACACACACACACACACACACACACGCACACACACACACACACAGAGAGAAAGAGAGAGCTCAAGCACACAAGCGCTCAGAGAAAAGCAATTGGCGAGCGCTTCCTCATCCTGTCTCACTCATCTGCACATACACACCAGATAAACAAACATACGCGCACGCACCCATGCACGCATGCACGCACACACGCACACACACACACACACTGACGATCCCTCAGGGGATTTCGGCTGGTCTTGCCAGGGTAAAGCGCTGCACAATGGGCCAGGGGTGCGGGAGATGAATAAATCATGCCTTTAATGCCTTGAGCACAAAAACACAATGCAAACACTTCATAATGTGAAGGCAAAACAAAATGTTTGGCCCTGTGAGGACATTATGACTGGACCCTGATAAAAAAAACATATCACAACAGGTTGCATTAATCTCACGAAAGTAGCATATTGCTTAAACACGGCAGAGAGCATTGTTGTCTACTCTGCTCCTCCAAACCCTATCAACACACACAGGCATGTTTGAGTTAGACTGGACATAAAAAGCTGACGCTGTCATCCAGAGTATTACGGCTCCTGTAATTAATTCTAAACATTCATTTGGTTAATGACTGTGTGTAGAAATTCCTGTCTTCCAGCAGTCATCACAATAACAGCAGAGGACGGGAGCTTCAGATAAGTAGCGCCACAAGCGTTCACATCAAACAGATCTCCAATTGTGGTGCATCCGGGTCTGTCTGGTGGAACCTCTAAGGTCCCTGAAACCATACAATCTGGAATCTGACCATATCAACATACAATTATGTCACTAAAATTGAACAAAAATTTGGAGTCGAAACAGCTATCAAGCATTCAAGATCTCAGCATACCCCACAAGCGCTCAGTTAAGCATGCATTCAAAGGATTAAATCTGAATGTTATGCTTTTTCTTTGCCTTTTTTGCAACACCAAAAGTAGAAGCAGTCTCAGTGAGAAGACTCACATTCAGTTCAGTCACCATGCACGCTATCAAAGTTAAAGTAGATTATTTTTGTTGTTGTACAGAGGTTAACTTCTTTTTACACTTAAATTGAAATTTAAAATGTTCTAAAAAGATTCTAAAAATGCCAAAAGAAAATGTGAGCAATTGTTTCAAAAATCCAAACAAATTGGTAGTCTAGAATGGATTACGAGTTCCACAGTATGTACTGTATCAATATGGCATCATTCGAATTCAATTGGTGTCTTGCTCTGACAAACAGGAACAATGGCTGAAAGTTAGAAGACGGTTAAAGAAGTTCAAACGCATTTTGGATTTCTTTGTGGTTAAGTGCTTCTTGACTTCTAGCAATGGCAGGAGCATTTTTGTATTTTATATTGTAGTACTTATTTATTTATTTCTGCTATATTGGTACACATGGGCCAGCACGGTGGACGACTTGTTAGCACATCTGCCTCACAGTTCTGGGGACCGGGGTTCAAATCCCGGCCCCCCGCCTGTGTGGAGTTTGCATGTTCTCCATTTTCTGAGCCGCTTATCCTTAGTAGGGTCGCGGGCGTGCTGGAGCCTATCCCAGCTGTCATCGGGCCGGAGGCGGGGTACACTCTGAACTGGTTGCCAGCCAATCGCAGGGCACATACAAACAAACAACCATTCGCACTCACCTCCACACTTATGGGCAATTTAGAGTCTTCAATTAACCTAGCATGCATGTTTTTGGGATGTGGGAGGAAAACGGAGTGCCCGGAGAAAACCCACGCAGGCACGGGGAGAACATGCAAACTCCACACAGGCGGGGCCGGGGATTGAACCCCAGTCCTCAGATGGACGCTCTATCCAGTCTTCCACCGTGCCGCCCCCTAATAATAATAATAATATTAATAATGCATTACACTTACATGGCGCTTTTCTTGACACTCAAAGACACTTTACAATTTCACGCATTATTCATTCACTCCAGTCACACCTGGTGGTGGTAAGCTACTTGTGTAGCCAAAGCTGCCCTGGGGCAGTCTGACAGAAGAATGGCTGCCATTCTGTGCCTATGGCCCCTCCGACCACCACCAAACATCCAACCACATTAATTCGTAGGCAATTCGTAAGTGTCTTGTTGTGCTCAGGCGGGGATAAACTGGTGACCCTCCAGTTGCAGGGCATACACACGTTCCACCGGCATGGCACAGAGAGTAACGCCACTGCAAAATAAACCACAATAATTAAAATACTGTTGTGAAAACATTTTCATATTCACATTGGGGCTTGCAGACAGGAACACCTGCTCCCCCGTCTCTCACTCTAATACTGTCGCCAGACTAACCTAGTTCCTTGTCTTGTAGAGGCAGGAAGGTTGCAAGCTGAGCTATTTCCTACCAGCCTGTGCAATTAGCATGGACTGAAAAGCAAAATAGTCCCCAAGGTCATAGCTGTAGCTGTTACTGACGACACACACACGCGCGTGCACACACACACACACACACACACACACACACACACACACACACACACACACACAGATATGATCTGGTGACGCTTGCTGCAGATTCTGTGAGATCTCGGAAGACCCCTCCCCACCTCACCCCAAAATCTTTCCTAACCAAGCGTAAATACACGGTGTGCGAAACATTAACTTCCCACGAGGCAACGGGACCAATGTGCGTCACTGAAGGCTCTTTGCTTGAGACATGAATGCTCCTCACGACACTGTTGACTCTGCATGCGAAAGTGTGTGCGTGCGTGTCTCTGACTCTCTACCAACTGTCACTCCACAGTACCCAGCCTGACCCAGTGACCTGCAAGCCTTCTATGTGCTGTAAGCATAAACCCCCAGTATGAATCATCACAGCACATATGTGGCAGAATCTAATTTGCAGTTGCACAATAGCGGAGCAAAACGGCATAGATCATATTTCAAATTGTAGCCGGAGGCATTTATTTTCTGCTGATGCGTGGGGAGGCATTTATTATTTGCATTTTTTGGTATAAAATGATCAATATTACAATACATAGCAAGTGAAACTGTTGTATAAAACAATCTAAAAGTACTATTATGGACAAATGTAGATCAACAACAAGAACTGAGGCAAACTGAACAAACAATGTACAGAACTTTGTGGAGTGATCTCATGTCAGTCTACTGGATCACTAATCATCTCCACATAACATTAAGATTAGGGCTGCAACTAACAATTATTTTTATAATCGATTAATCTATTGATTACATTTTTTGGGGGGGTTTAATCGATGACTCAAACATAAAAAAGGTTAAAATTTCCACCCCTTTATTAAAAAACAGGACTTGATATCAAATAGTGCAGAAAATGCACAGAAATAAATTGACTATGACTCAGTTACTGCTTTGGTCTGTAACATATAAAATAGGCAAGAATGTTGATAATTGTTTTCCAAAGAAACAGAAGATGTTTGAAAGTGTCTTTTGATTAAACACCTAGTGTGCGTTATTAATTATTATTATTATTATTATAGTAGGTGACACAGTGGGCGACTGGTTAGCACATCCGCCTCACAGTTCTGATGACCCTGCCCTGCGATTGGCTGGAAACCAGTTCAGGGTGTACCCCACCTCCTGCCCACAATTCACTGGCTCCAGCATACCCGCAACCCTAGTGAGGATGAGCGGTGTAGAAAATGGATGGATGGATTATTCTAGTAAATAGAGTTATTATTTGCTTCTTTATTATAACATTAAATATAATCAATTTTTACTGTTAGGAGGCTGAAATTCCAAGGATTTTGACAATTTTAAGATAAACAAGGCATAACGATTAATCAATTATAAAAAATCGTTATTGATTAACATCATAATTAGTAGTAGATTAATCGATTAATCATTGCACCTCTACATAAAATCATCTTAATAATGCATAGGGAAATCATTTACAACATGCAGTAGGACTCCACACAATAATTCATCTGAGGGTCTGTTAATCAGCAGGTGCTGCTGCTATGGTTAGCAACAGAGTTGACTTTCTTTTCTTTTTTTGTATTTATTACACTCATAATCCCTCAAGGGGATTACGCTCAGACAATTACTCACAATTCTGCTCACACTCTGCTGTACATTTGTGTTGTACACCACACAGAGACCCAGATCACACACACGGTGGAAGGCGGAGTGGGGAGAAAGGGGCATCTCTCCAACAACTAGTTGCCATTTTTATTTGTCAGTAGCGGGACTCGAACTGTGACACTCCAATTCCAAAGCCTAAATCCTTCCAGATATGATGGGCAAGTTTTTTTATGTTAATATTTTTTTAATCACGTGTGTGATAGCTACTTAGTGCATTTTTTTCTGATGGGAAAAGGGAGGCGGCGGCACGGTGGGCGACTGGTTAGAGCGTCAGCCTCACAGTTCTGAGAAGCGGGGTTCAATCCCCGGCCCCGCCTGTGTGGAGTTTGCATGTTCTCCCCGTGCCTGCGTGGGTTTTCTCCGGGCACTCCGGTTTCCTCCCACATCCCAAAAAACATGCATTAATTGGGGACTCTAAATTGCCCGTAGGTGTGAATGTGAGTGCGAATGTTGTTTGTTTGGATGTGCCCTGCGATTGGCTGGCAACCAGTTCAGGGTGTACCCCGCCTCCTGCCCGATGATAGCTGGGATAGGCTCCAGCACGCCCGCGACCCTAGTGAGGAGAAGCGGCTTAGAAAATGGATGGATGGATGGACGGATGGATGGAAAAGGGAGGCATCTGCAGTAATTGAGGGAGGCATTTATTTGTCTGAATTGGATAATGCATCAGCCAATTAATCTATCCATTCATCGACACGTATCTATCGATTGTTATTTATAAAATATTGTTTTGTTGATGTGTGCATATATTTGGGCAACCATGACCTCTAATTTACACTCGAATGCCATTATTTATTATTTATTAGTTGTGGATAATCGATTATAAATTGACAAGTTTTTAAAAATAATTATTTTAGAGCAGCTGACTGTTGCTTTAGTACCCCGTGGGTTGTATAAAATTCATATGAATGTCAAATAAACAACTGAATTGAACTTTTTTGGGGGGGCATGTACAATCGAAGTGGTGAGCTGCGTGCTAGGCAGCAATAGTGGAGTTTTACGGCAAATACGAAAAGTTAAGTAAATATCACTTCGATGAGGAATAAGAAAGAACGAAGTAGAAAATAAGCATGTACTTACCCCTTGACTCCCCTCGAAACAGACAGACGGCTCACTTGATATATTAGCCTGAGGTGAAAGTGTGTGGGGTGGGGGGGGGGGGAGGAAACGCCATTTAAATGTATATGTTAATGGTCTCTCATTAAGTGAACTTATACAAACTAAGAAATAACACATAAACATACTTTGGGACAATGAGCTAAAAAAAAAAAAATGGAAGGAAAATGAAGCAGAGAGAACAACTTTTGACTAGTGTACGTGCGTGTGTGTGTGCGTGTGTGTGCTTGCGTGCGTGTGTGTGTGTGTGGTTCCATAGGTACCTTGATGTTCTGATAAGCCTCCAGAGCTCGAAAGGCGGTGTCGGTGAGCTTGACGTGGTAAAGCGTCCTGTTGGGTCCGTGGTTGTTGTTGTTTTTTTTGTTTTTCCCGCACGACAGCCCGTAACGTCGTTCTTGCCCGAGCGTAGCCATCGCTGGCTCTCCCTTTCGGAGTCCGCTCGCCGAATGAAATTAGAGCAGCTTGAAGTTGTCCTCTCTGGCGCCGCTCGAACCAGGCGACGTCAGTGCACGTCACAAAGTGGGCGGGGCTATGATGACGACTTCGGTTCGTGCACGCACCTGGCTTCTTGGCTTCCATATGGCAAATGATCGATTTATTCTTATTCATTGGCAGGAATCCACTTAAAAAAGGTTGAAGGTAAATCGTGTCATTTAATAATTAATATTTCATTTTCTGGCTCGAGGTCTGAGAATGAACCCTTCTTACAAATTGTTTGTGTCAAAATTGACAGCAATATAAATAGCCCAAATGTCATTCTTTCCCACAGAAACATGCACCTCTTGGTCCTGGTAGGGTCATGAGAGAATCTTGAAACAGTAAAAGAGGCCTAGTAATATAGTGCATATGTGTATTTTCATGGGAGCTTTGGGACGATGTTCAAGAGGGAGCTTGAAAAAGTATTGAGAACTGTCTGTGTTACCATCGCATTTGTTCAGGTTCCTGCAGAAACTTGCACCTCCTGGTCTTTGAAGGGTCATAGGAGAAACTCAAAACAGTGAAAGAGCCCCAATTATGTATTTATGGAACAGTGGGGTCTGTGTTCAAGAAACAACCTGAAACTGTGCAAATGTGGTCGGAAGTCATAAAGTTCTCTGCACTGTCTTGTCTTTAAAGGCTTATGGGGAAATCTCGAAACAGTAAAACAGCATTAAAATGATCATACATACTAAACATAAGGAGCAGAAGTTATACAGGGTGCCTTGACACGGGCGCAAGATCTGCACATGCAAAAACCAGTAGCAATGTAACAAATAGAAATACACATTCCCTTTTTTTCTGAAACATTGATTAAATATTAATAATCCATTCATTAATGTTAGGAAGGCTATTAATACATTTAAAAAATATCTGTAGTTTATAATTTGATATAGGCAATTGTCAAAATTGGTCTAGAACATACTACAGTATGTGTGCATGGAAGATGAGCAGTATATAAGGGTTGATACAAATCAAACACTATAATCACAAAGCTGTATTTTTACCAGTGGTGGAATGTCAGGGACAGCAAGTCCTTATGTGCTGGCCTAAACAATATCAGAAGTACTGGTTTACATTTACAACCTAAATTCTAATACAGTATTTGTTCCATGTAATTGAGTCTACTGTACAGACAAACAATTATTCACACTCAAATTAAAATCTAATCCATCCATCCATCCATCCATTTTCTGAGCCGCTTATCCATAGTAGGGTCGCGGGCGTGCTGGAGCCTATCCCAGCTATCATCGGGCAGTAGGCGGGGTACACCCTGCTCTGGTTGCCAGCCAATCGCAGAGCACATACAAACAAACAACCATTCGCACTCACATTCACACCTACGGGCAATTTAGAGTATTCAATTAACCTACCATGCATGTTTTTGGGATGTGGGAGAAAACTGGAGGAAACCCCACGCAGGCGGGGCCGGGGATTGAACCCCGGTCCTCAGAACTGTGAGGCTGACGCTCTAACCAGTCATCAACTGTGCCTTCCATAATTTAAATAATACAATAATAATAATAATTCACACTCACTAGCATCCTTCACCTGCTTTTCAGCTGCAACAAAAAGTTGTTTTCAGCAGTATAGGGTAACCTTTTAAACAGGCAGATTTACTATATATAATGGATGTTACCTGACAAAGGTAAAAAACAAAAAAACAAAAAACATATATATTATTTTTGCTGACTATGGCTAACAAATGGGGGGGGGGGGGGGGAATGAAACAAGAATAGAGCCTCTAAGAGGCATGGAAACCCAACAACCCCACAATGTGGGTCAGGCCTGTAAATAATCTGACAGAAAAGATGATAATCCTGAGGAGTTAATGGGTTTAGTAATTGTTGTTTTGGACAGTCTGTCAAACTCTCCCCTGCCTTATTGGTCTTGATACAATAATGAGCAAACAGGAGCCACTATAACTTTTTAACTGTCTGCTGGAGTCGACGTCTTATCTGCTAAACTGTCAAAGTTTTGTACATTGATCATGACCATGCACCTTATTCCTATTAAAAAGGAACTTGCATTAATGCCATGTTTTATATTTTCTCTTGTTTTTTAAATATTATTTGTAATGCGGCGTGCCTGCTTTGACTGAAATTGAATTTGCCTTATGAATGTCTGTCTAAAGAGCTCCATGATTTGCGCTTAAGCGTCTCCCTGACCGAGCCAAATGGTAACAGACTAAGTGCTTGTCTGGTTGAGATAAAGCGCACGAGTGACACCGGAGGCAGCAAAAGCAGGTGAGTGTGACAAGTATAAGCCTATTTAGCTAAATTGTTAAGCTACAGCTTGAATGAAAGTATGCAACAGGAGGAGGAGGACTAGGAGGATGGGGGGTTACTGTGGGTCCAAGGAGAGAGATGAGGTGGTAGAAAAACATCACCACTAATAACAACACAGGTTATACTAACATATCAACTCACAGGTTCTTACAGGTGTTTAGACACTAAAAAAAACCTAACCTACAATTCCATTGCAACATGCTGGCAATTTTCTGATTTGAGTTCGTTGTCACATTTCTGTGGGGCCAATTATACATTACTCGTGCACTCACTGTAGTTGTCTCGCCATGCTGCACTATTTGCATATACTGGCCACTCATGCCAGAGTAGCATCTGCTCCATTTGCACACTGATTGAGGAGTATCTGCAACATTTGCACAATCAACATTGTCCCAGATTATCGCACTACTCGTCACTTTAAACCGCATACACTCCTTGAAGTCTCGGCACCCTTTGCACAATGGTCATTGCACCGGACTATTGCAATATTAGTCATTCGAACTGCTCCAAGTGCTAGAGGACTCTGCATCTTTTTGCACAATTGTCACAAAAAAAAAAAAAAAAAAAAAAGTACCGGCATTACCAGATAACTAGCAACCCTTTAGGCGGCACGGTGGGCGACTGGTTAGAGCGTCAGCCTCACAGTTCTGAGGACCCGGGTTCAATCCCTGGCCCCGCCTGTGTGGAGTTTGCATGTTCTCCCCGTGCCTGCGTGGGTTTTCGCTGGGCACTCCGGTTTCCTCCCACATCCCAAAAACATGCATTAATTGTAGACTCTAAATTACCCATTGGCATGATTGTGAGCGCGAATGGTTGTTTGTTTGTATGTGCCCTGTGATTGGCTGGCAACCAGTTCAGGATGTACCCCGCCTCCTGCCCAATGATGGCTGGGATAGGCTCCAGCACGCCCTGCGACCCTAGTTAGGAGAAGTGGCTCAGAAAAACGATGGATGGATAGCAACCCTTTACTGCTCAGTGACTGTTTTTTTTTGTCAATGTCTTTCTGTCTCCAAAGTGTTCTCTGTCAATTGACTGTCTGTTGTCGTACTAGAGCGGCTCCAACTACCGGAGACAAATTCCTTGTGTGTTTTTGGACATACTTGGCAAATAAAGATGATTCTATTCTGATTCTTATTCTGAAAAGAATCCCACCGCACCACTTGTCAATAGCACTGCCTTGCTCATTTCCCACATCCTGTTCAGTCCTACCCTTTTCTGTCCTCTCTCATCTTGTTCTTTTGGTTAGTTATTGCATGCCCCCCCCCCCCTCCGGGTGTTCCCCGCATCCACAAATAGGAACACTATTTGAATGCTGTGGTGTTGCTTTTGCTCAAATATTTAGATTGTCTAACTATTGTTCGGCTGTGGTTCTCACCCCCATTCCCCTTGTCCATTTCTGCCCCTCTGTCTGTCCCCTAAAACCCTTTTCTGTCTGGCTGCATTTTCGATAAACATCAGAATAATAATTTTAAAAAAAGAAAGAAAACCATCACACTGATGAGTTTGTGGAAAACCAGTTTCTACTTTCAGGAATTGCACTATAAGTCATCAAAAATGATGTGAGATTTGACAGCAATCAAATAATTTGAATATACATCTTTGCATATTTAAAAAAAAAGTCCTTCCAAACATGACATTTTAATGAAATTTGGATAAAATTCGGGAGGCACGGTGGAAGACTGGTTAGCACATCTACCTCAAAGACCCGGGTTCAAATCCGGCATCGCCTTTGTGGAGTTTGCATGTTCTCCCCGTGCCTGCGTGGCTTTTCTCCGTGTACTCCAGTTTCCATCCACATCCCAAAAACATGCATCGTAGGATAACTGAAGACTCTAAATTGCCAGCAGGTGTGAATGGTTGTTTGTTTATATGTGCCCTGCGAGTGGTGAGCGACCAGTTCAGGGTGTACCTCGCCTCTTGACCAGAGTCATCTGGGATAGGCTACAGCACGCCCGTAAGCGGTATGGAAAATGGATGGATGATGGCTAAAATTGGGGTTTAGTGGTTAGCATGTCAGCCTCACAAAATTGAGGTTCTGGGTTTGAATCTTGGATACACAAATTTTATTCAAATAAAATAAAATTCAAAGATGCATTATTTATTAAATTTGTAATCTCTAATTGTGTGATATATATTTGTAATGTCAGATCTGTTTTTCAAGTGAAATAAAATAACACAGCTAGCAGATGCAGAACTTTAACGTAATTCTTTTCCCTGGTCATGTCACACATTTTCCTGGTCATCTGTTACGATGCATAGTTTGAGGGACACAACCATTTGGTTGGCGGGCGCAATCTTTTGGGAAGGAGTGCTAACAATTCAAAGGAAAAGAGAAGATATAAAGTGTTGAGGTGATAAAAAAGCGCAAACCGATATATCAGAGTTGCAATAGCCACCTTGAAGGACTGCCTCAAGGCCTTCCTTTAGCTGTTTAAGAGTCCCTGTTTGTTATGGCAATAGCCAGCTTTAACATCTTTTGACATTTGTGTTCAATTAAATGGAGCGCGATGTGCAAAGCTTTACCCTATGCATTTTTTTTTTTTTTCAATTTAAAACTGGACACCGCACCCAATATAACCTTGGGTCAATGGCGTGTACGTATTTCATAACCGTGACAACCAGGGGTAGAGTAAAGTGATTGAACAGACAAGCAAGCAGCTTCTTCTTGCAGTATCAGAGCCCAGAATGTGGGCAACAAAGCCAGTGTGTCTATGAGCCACAATAAAACATTTTCACTCATGAAGGCAGCAATTCGTACGCTACATTCTGTGTATGTGGCTCATAGACACAATACCAAATGCAAATACCACCACCATGTTAACAACTTCACAAAGCAATTAAATGTGTGCCGCTTATCAGAGGCTAACGCTAATCTTTGCATCCAACAAAACTCAATGCAGCTCTGTTTACCTTTTGACTTGGACATGATAGCATGGGTGTCACGCTCATGGGTTATGTCCTGATTTCTGGCTACACACTTACACATAACTGTATACACATTTTGTTTCATACATCCCATTATAGATATGCATCCAGCTCTTCTCACAAACATATAATTGCATTACACTTCAACACTCGCACAATATATCAGCAGAGCGTACGTTGGGAAGTTTAGTCCGGGCGCGCTCTTTGTGCCCCGGAACATTCGAAACTCTGAGCGTTGAGGGAGTGTGCAGTTTGGTACAGGCAGATCTGGCAATTCAATATGGCGGGTGAACTGAGGTATCCCTGCCAATGGCCAACATGTCCTTCCATCGTTTTTCCGTACCGCTTATCCTCACTAGGGTCGCGGGCATGCTGGAGCCTATCCCAGCTATCTTCGGGCGATAGGCAGGGTACACCCTGAACTGGTCACCAGCCAATCGCAGGGCACGTATAAAGTAACAACCATTCACAATCACACTGATGGGCAATTTAGAGTCCTCAATTAACCTACGACGCATGTTTTTGGGATGTGGGAGGAAACCGGAGTACCCGGAGAAAACCCACGCAGGCACGGGGAGGACATGGGAACTTCACAAAGGCGAGGCCGGATTTGAGAAAGGGTGTTATTTCTGAAGTGTGTCCTGGTAGCTCTTTGAATAAATCACTATCCAATAAGTAGCTCTCAATTCCAAAAAGGTTGGTGAACCCTGCGATGTTGCACTTTGCTAAAAAGAAAATATTCAAGCTGTTAATCTTTCATTTTAAATCCTATTACAATACACATGTTCCTGTTTACACAAAAGATAAGCAGTTTGTTTCACATTTTGTTCCCATACTCTACTGAATGTGAATCTAACTGTAAAAAAATAGAGTACGCACCGAACTGTAATTTTCGGCATACTGTTACATTTATCCATCCATCCATTTTCTGAGCCGCTTCTCCTCACTAGGGTCGCGGGCGTGCTGGAGCCTATCCCAGCCGTCATCGGGCAGGAGGCGGGGTACACCCTGAACTGGTTACCAGCCAATCGCAGGGCACATACAAACAAACAACCAGTCGCACTCACAGTCACACCTACGGGCAATTTAGAGTCTCCAATTAATGCATGTTTTTGGGATGTGGGAAGAAACCGGAGTGCCCGGAGAAAGCCAACGCAGGCACGGGGAGAACATGCAAACTCCACACAGGCGGGGCCAGGGATTGAACCCGGGTCCTCAGAACTGTGAGGCTGATTTCAATGTTAAAACCCACCCCTGTGGGCAACCTAAACCTCCATGTGGGTCGGTTTGAGATCTTGCGTTAAGGGAATTACTGCAAAAGACTGCATTCGATGGACAATGGGTTTATTTTAACAATTGAATCATGCAAAATCACCACTGTTTTTTTCCCATTACAAACAATAACAGTACATCATTGGATGACTTGCACACAAAGCAACCCAGTGAGAACATAACCTCCCTGACTCAGGCCTACCCCCAATCCCTTGCCAGTAGGTTTTCAAGAGGTGAGAGGAGGAAGATTAACCCTTGCAGCCCCTCCTCTTCCAACTCTACCTGGCTTGTCGATTTCATCCACTCATTGTCTGCGCTTCACCATCTGTTTCACGGAAAGCACCTGAAGCACATCAACCCCCCTGGGCGTGACACGCCACACCTGAGGTCATCAAGTTCCATGTCACCTGCAATAAACTCAATTTGTTCACACTGTAGTCCCTCCCTTCTCTATGTTGCCTATGTCTACACACAGAATGTCTATGAGGTTACTTTTAATGCATTTTCATAAGAACACCAGCTAAACATGAACTGTATATTTTTTTTCTTTTTCTAAGGACTGCCAACATAGTTCAGGTGTCACGACTCCCTAGTGTAGTCAAGGCTTCACTGTGCAAGTGCAAGAATTTCAAGGCTGCGTGTTACTTGCAAGGCATGCTGACAGTAGATGATTCACTGCGAAGCCAGCATGTCTATCGCTGTCGTCTGTTGTTGTTCGTGTGAAAAACACATAAGAATAATCTTGTTAAGAAGTTAAATGTTTTTTAAGTGGCTATTTTGCACATGGGCAAGTTGAGCAATTCCCTGCTAGATCCAGCAAATGGTGCTGTGCTGAAAAAAAGTTTACAAATATACATACTAATGCATTCATTCATTAATTTTCCATACCGCTTATCCTCACTTGGGTCACAGGCATGCTGGAGCCTTTCCCAGCTAACTCTGGATGACAAATAGATACAAATGAGTAATATTTTTACATTCCGGAACTGTTATACATTTAAGAAATTAACTGATGTAAGAAGTAAAAATAAAAGTACTTACCCTTTGATGAGGTACGATGGATGTGTGCATATAGGGAGGTTTGGCTGGAGGCTGGCTGAAGGAGAGTCAACTTTTTATGCAGCACTTAATTTATAACATTTGAAACTGACAAACATGTAAAAAGAAGTTCACTGCTGTATACAGTGCTGTGAAAAAGTATTTGCCCCCTTCTCAAATTCTTATTTGCATAGTTTCCCCACATTAATGTTTAAAATCATCAAGCAAATGTAAATCAGACAAAGATAAGCCAAGTAAACATGAAATGCAGTATTTAGTATTTGGAGATTTTATTTATTAGGGAAAAAACTATTCAACGCTGTGAAAAAGTAATTGACCCCTAAATCATGGATTAACTGTGGCTATTCACATTGCTGAATACATTTTCACTGATCACACCCAAGCCTAATTAGCTTCAGACCTGTTCAATCAAGAAATCCTGTCTGACAAAACGAAGTCACCCAAAAGAGCTCAAAAAGCTGCAACATGATGCCAAGATCCAAAGAAATTCAAGAATAGATGAGAAAAAAATAGTCGCTTAATTGACATCTATCAGTCTGGAAAGGGTTACAAAGCCATTTCTAAAGCTTTAGGACTCCAGATAACCAGATTGAGAGCCCATATCCACAAATGGAGAAAACATGGAACATTGGTAAACCTTCCCACAAGAATTAGCTCAAGAGCACAGTGACGACTCATCTAAGAAGTCACAAAGGAACCCAGGACAGGAACTAAAGAACTGCAGACCTCCCTTGCCTCAGTTACAGTCAGTGTTCATGACTCAACAATAAGGAAGAGACTGGGAAGAAATGGCATCCACGGCAGAGTTCCAAGGCAAAACCAATGCTGACCCAAAAAAATATTAGGCTCATCTTACTTTTGCACAAAAACAAACAAACAACAACAACAACAAAACATCTGAATGATGCCCAAGACTTTTGGGAGAATATTCGATGGACTGATGAGGCAAAGTGTGTCTCCTTACATCTGGCGTAAATTTAACACAGCATTTCAGAAAAACAACATCACAGCAACGGTCAGACATGGCGGTAGTGTGATGGTCTGGGGCTCCTTGACTACTTCTGGACCTGGATGACTTGCTATGATTGATGGAACCATGAATTCTCCTCTTTACGAGAAAATGCTGAAAGAGAATGTTCAGCCATATGTTTCTGACCTCAAGTTGAAACACATTTGGGTTCTGCAGTAGGACGACAATCCAAAACACATCAAGTCAACTTCTGAATGGCTTAAAAAAACAAAAATAAAGGTTTTGAGGTGGCTTAGTCAAACTCTGGACTTGAATGTGATTGAAATGCCGTGTCATGACTTTAAAAAGGCTGTATGCTTGAAAAACATACAGTCAGTGTTGCAGAATTGTTTTAAAAAGAATGGGGCAAAATATCTACGTAGCTGTGAAAGACTCATTTCCATAAAATTAGAAACTGCTTAATTTAAGTTGTTGCTGCTAAGGGTGGCCCACCCAGTTACTGTATTAGGTTTAGGGGCATTACTTTTTCCACACAGAGTAAAGTAGCCTTTTTTTCCTTAATAAATAAAATCTGAATTTGAAAACAGCCTTATGTTTACTTGGGTTACCTTTGTCTGATATATAGACAGTATTTGTTTGATGATCTCAAACATTAAGTAGGGAAACTATGCAAAAATAAATAAATAAATAAAAGACTGAGAAGAAGGCCTGAGTCTAGATTTGAATTCAGAACCTCGGAACTGTAAAGCATGGCATTGTCATGGTCTGTGTTTTGGTTTGGGTTGTGTTTAGTTTTGTTCCATGTTTTCCTGTGTTCCATGTTTGTCGTGTGCTCATTAAGTTGTTGTGTCCACCTGTTCTCGTCTGCTTTGTGTCGACCAATCAAGCTCTCTCCAGCCACTCATGTCTTGTCCAGGTGTTCCTCGTTGTCTCGTCTATCTGTTTGCATTTAGTTCCCTGGTTTCTTTCAGTTCTTGTCGGTTCATTGTCGTTGTCACATGTCTCTGCCATGTCATAGTCGTCAGTTGTCTTTATCATTGTGGTATGTCATTGTCAGGTGTCATTTTCTGTTTCTATTCCACGTCTTACTCACAGGTCATAGTTTGTTTCCAGTTTTAGATATTCGAGTGTTTCTTTGTTACTTTGATTTGATTGGTATCTGTTGTGGGACTTTGTTCAGTTTTCCCTTTTCTAAGATTAAATATTATTTTGACACTCCTGCCTTGCCTCGCTGCTTCCCTGCAATTGGGTCCACCATGTTCTTACCTTGCGTTACTCGCCCTCGCCTTAACCACGTACGTGACAGGCATGCTAACCACTCTCCACTGTGCTGCTAAGTCGAAGACCACATCTAATTAAAAAAAAAAAAAACATGGTCCAGGTAGTATTCCAGTACTACTACAACTGCAGAGAAGCAGGTGTATTCAGCATAAAGGAAAGGAAAAACACCCTTCAAAGGAAAAAAGGTTGCTGTAAACTTTCAGTATTTTTGTCAAGTTCCCACACACACAAATGCGTGTGTAAACAGTGGTGTCCAAACTGGCCCAGGTGTGAAGAGTTCTTTATTGAGAAGACTTTACAGCCGCCACTTTGACACCGATTACAGGTATGACGCATCATTTTACGTGTCAGCACATATAAAAGGCCAAAAAAGAGCTGCTCTGTCCCGGCACAACCCCAGAATATACAGTGTGATTCGTTTCGCTTGTTTTCTAAAATAATCTTTTCACACAGTAGGTACATTCTGCTTGCAGAAGGTTCTGTCTGGGAACATCACGCAGTAGACAACAATGAATGCTTGTGTCCTGCCGAGAGAGAATCTGGTCATTGGGAGCAGGAGTCTATATCCTTTTTAAACCACAGGGGCACCGTGAGTCAATAAAAGTCAGACACCAGACTACTGAAGCATTTGCTGTATATCGAGGGACCAAGAAGTGGTTCTGTCATTGAGAGCGTGTTCTGCTCAATAAATACACTCAAGGTTTAAAATAAAACAAATCCAAGATAGTACTTATATACTGTGTGTCAAAACTGACATCACTTTGGGGTTTTATTGTCCTCTTGCGCGGCACGGTGGACGACTGGTTAGAGCGTCAGCCTCACAGTTCTGAGGACCGGGGTTCAATTCCCGGCACCGCCTGTGTGAAGTTTGCATGTTCTCCCCGTGCCTGTGTGGGTTTTCCTCCGGTTTCCTCCCACATCCCAAAAACATGCGTGGTAGGTTAGTTGAATACTCTAAATTGCCCATAGGTGTGAATGTGAGTGCGAATGGTTGTTTGTTTGTATGTGCCCTGCGATTGGCTGGCAACCAGTTCAGGGTGTACCCCGCCTCCTGCCCGATGATAGCTGGGATAGGCTCCAGCACGCCCGCGAGCCTAGTGAGGAGTAGTGGTTCAGAAAATGGATGGATGGATTGTCCTCTTGCATGCTCTATTCCTTTTCATTTTCATGTATTTATATGGCAACTAATGCAGTAATGCGAACGATATTTTAACCCTGTGATAATTTTGGGCCAATTCCCTGCTTCCAACTTTATGGGAACAGTTTTGAGAAGGCCCTTCTGCACCAAATAAGGTTCATGAAGTCATGCCTGGATGAGTATTGTGTGAAAGAACCCCTCTCAAACTACCTTACAAATGTACAAAAGCAAAAAAAACAAAAACAAACAAAAAAATGTAGAAAGCCAAGCCAGATGTGTAGAAGCTACAAACTCCCTATTTTATTTTATTTTCACTTCCTGTAAGTGCATTGGCGAGGTGTACCAATACCTCCAAGTATCAATTCCTGTGTTCAATGTGGGAAAAGTCAAAACCGAACAGGAATTTAACTCCACGTCATGACATATACATCAGCAGTGCGCACTGCTTCAACAAAACCGCTGCATGATGCATTTGCTTTTGAAGCCTGATTAGAGTTGTCTGTCACATCCAGGTAATCACCTGTGAAAGCCACACACAGGAAGAGAGGAACCTCACAAAAGAGCTACACTTCTTATTTCTGAATTTATTATCGCTCACTAGATACCTATTCTTCAGCCACATGACTGGAGCTGTCACATCCACAACTTGAGGGGGCTTCCAGCGGCTATGGTGACTCATTTGGCCCACGGACGTCATCCTGTTCAAGGCAGGTGACTTTGGAGTCAGCACGACATCATTATGGTGCCCCAATTGAATGCTTTGAAATACAGTCAGTGGCCACAATTTTAGGTACACAAGTCAATGAGCTTCAAGAGATTTATAAAATCGACACAAGCAAAATATGTTTCTTATTGTGGAGATGTTTCTAATACTTTGGTTTCCTTGTTTAGCTACAAGAACAATCTCATATAGATATGGTCATTCATATATTTATACTCTTGTCATATTTTGAGTACATTTTTAATAGTGTATTTGTTATTATGGCTCCAAATGCGACAAGGAAATGTCTGGCGATATTGAAAAATATATAAAATAAACATTTATGTAATAGTTATAATTTCTGACAGTTTTTGTCCCCCACGGTGAACAGACAGGCAGAAGTGAAGGTGTGGTTGCTGGAGGATGAAGATTTGAGAGAGCGGGAGGGTATGGCATTGTGAAGGAGGTCAGCAAGGAGGTCAACGGGGTGAGGTTATTAATGGCCTGGAAGGTGCAGATCAGTATTTTATATTGAATGCGGTATTGGACAGGGAGCCCCTGGAATAGTTGCAGGGCTGAAGTGATGTGGTGAGTGAAGAGGGTCCTTGTGCTAATACTGGCAGCAGAGTTCTGGAGAAGCTGTAGTTTTTGTAGTGACTTGTGGGGGAGACCAAACAGGAGCGAGTTGCAATATGGATATATATGGATGGAGGAAAGTGAAGGTAAGTGAAAGTATGTAGACCGTGTGATGTTGTTGATGTGTGCTTGGATGAAGAGTGTGCTGTTGAGGAGGAACAAATACTTTGTGTGTAAAATGTGTATATGCACGGTCCAAAACTGTCAAACAAAGTTTAATCTTGATCGGATCTGGATTGTGCACTTGCACAGAAAATGAAAAATACATCCAGACAGTCTTCATTTTGGTTCGTGTGTGAGGTGAAGCCTATCCCTGCTGATTTTGGGTGTTAAGTCGGGGTAGACCTTGGACTGGTTGGAAGCCAATCACAGGGCACATATGTCTAACAAACCTTCACTCTCACATTGAAACCTACGGACAATTTTGAGTATTTGAACGCAGTCATTTTAACCTTACGGGCATGTTTTAGGAATGTGGGATGAAGCCAGAGTACCGAGAGAAAACCCACACAAGTATGGCGAGAACATGCAAACTCCACACAGGGACCTCTTGACTTTGAAACAGATGTGCAAAGCACTACGCCATGATCTGCCCTATTAACATTTTATTGAACATGTACAGATGACAGTCAGAGCTCATCAAATCAGGTAATTTGTCGTACTGTACTTATTGTTAGATCGAATAATCTTTGTGAAGGCAGAGTTTTTAATATAACTAAGCATTAACCATGTTTATCCTCATCACACTGGCTTTTATAGCTGAAGAGCCAAGGGAGCTACAAGCAGCCTAGATGCTTCTAATTCCATCCTTCATAATATTTGTCTCGACTACGTCCTCTCAGGGAAAAAAGTCACTGTGGAGTGGGAATTCAATGTGCCAGTCCGCTGAGTTTATCCTCATCATCTCCAGATGGGTGAGGGCCTCCCATGTGTCCTCCCACGCAGTTGACTGAGACCGGTTGCCATGGAGGAGACTCCCATGTATGGGATGCTACTTATAGTGTTACTCTGCTGAAGGTTTATTTACTGACATGCATTGGAGAAGGAGAATCTGTTCGATTGGCTCTGTATTACGTATAAACACTGTAATTATGAGCTTGTTTTCCCCCACTATATATAGCTGTGGTCACCAACCCTTGCAACACAGAGGGCTACCACAAGCATAACTAGTCATGTAGAGGGCTACTTGTTGGACTTAAACCACATCTGGGTCATTCCTGGCTATTAGTGCCTTTTCTGTCCCCATGAAAAGACTTAATATACAGTGGGTACGGAAAGTTTTCAGAACCCCTTACCTTTTTCACTCTTTGTTATATTGCAGCCATTTTCTTCTCCTCAGTGCAAGACACATGAAAGCCCACATGGAGTTTGCTAAAAAAAAAAAAAAAAAACACCTGAAGGACTCCAAGATGGTGAGAAATAAGATTATCTGGTCGGATGAGACGAAGATAGAAATTGTTGGCCTTAATTCTAACCGGTATGTGTGGCGAAAACCAGGCACTGCTTATCACCTGTCCAATACAGTCCCAACAGTGAAGCATAGTGGTGGCAGCATCAGGCTGTGGGGGTGTTTTTCAGCTGCAGGGATAGGACGACTGGTTGCAATCGAAGGAAAGATGAATGCGGCCAAGTACAGGGATATCCTGGAAGGAAACCTTCTCCAAAGTACTCAGAACCTCAGACTGGGCCGAAGGTTCACCTTCAAACAAGACAATGATCCAAAGCTAAAATACCGAAGGAGTGGCTTCAGAACAACTCTGTGACTGTTTTTGAATGGCCCAGCCAGAGCCCTGACTTAAACCCAATTGAGCATCTCTGGAAAGACCTGCCCACCAACATTCACCAACCAACCTGACAGAAGTGGAGAGGATCTGCAAGGAGGAATGGCAGATGATCCCCAAATCCAGGTGTGATCATTCCCAAAAATACTCTTGGCTGTATTAGCTCAAAAGGGGGCTTCTACTAAATACTAATCAAAGGGTCATAATACTTACGGCTGTGTGATATTTCAGTTTTTCTTTTTGAATCTGCAAAATTTCAACAATATGGGGTGCTGTGTGTACATTCTTCTTCTTTTCCTTTCAGCTTGTCCCGTTAGCGGTCGCCACAGCGCGTCACCCTTTTCCATGCATCCTCCTCTCGAACACCAACTGCCCTCTTGTCTTCCCTCACGACATCCATCAACCTTCTCTTTGGTCTTCGTCTAGCTCTCTTGCCTGGCAGCTCAATCCTCATCATCCTTCTACCAATATACTCACTATTTCTCCTCTGGACGTGTCAAAACCATTGAAGTCTGCTCTCTCTAACTTTGTCTCCAAAACATAGAACCTTGGCTGTCCCTCTGATGAGCTAATTTCTAATTTTATCCAACCTGGTCACTCCGAGAGCGAACCTCAACATCTTCATTTCCGCCACCTCCAACTCTGCTTCCTGTTGTCTCTTCAGTGCCACTCTCTAATCCGTACATCATGGCTGGCCTCACCACTGTCTTCAAAACTTTGTGCTTCATCCGAGCAGAGACTCTTCTGGCACATACCACACCTGACACCTTCCTCCACCCAGTTCCAACCTGCTTGGACCCGTTTCTTCACTTCCTGACCACACTTACCATTGCTCTGGACGGTTGACCCCAAGTATTTAAAGTCCTCCACCCTTGCTATCTCTTCTCCCTGTAGCCTCACTCTTCCCCCACTACTCCTCTCATTCATGCACATATATTCTGTCTTACTTCAGCTAATCTTCATTCCTCTTCTTTCCAGTGCATGCCTCCATCTTTCTAACTGTTCCTCCAGCTGCTCCCTGCTTTCACTGCAGATAACAATGTCATCTGCAAACATCAAGGTCCACAGGGATTCCAGTCTAACCTCATCTGTTAGCCTATCCATCACCACGAAAAAAGGAAGGGGTTCAGGGCTGATCCCTGATGCAGTCCCACGTCCACCTTAAATTCGTCTGTCACACCAACAGCACACCTCACCACTGTTCTGCTTCCCTCGTACATGTCCTGTATTATTCTAACATACTTCTCTGCAACTCCAGACTTCCGCATGCAGTACCAAGGTTCCTCTTTGGATACTCTTTCATAGGCTTTCTCTCGATCTACAAAGGCACAATGTAGCTCCTTCTGACCTTCTCTGTACTTTTCCATCAACATCCTCAAGGCAAATAATGCATCTGTGGTACTCTTTCTTGGCATGAAACCATACTGTTGCTCGCAAATACTCACTTCTGTCCTGAGTCTAGCCTCCACTACTCTTTCCCATAACTTCAATGTGTGGTTCTTCAACTTTATTCCTCTATAGTTCCCACACCTCTGCACATCACCTTTGTTCTTAAAAATGGGCACCAGTACACTTTTCCTCCATTCCTCTTCTCACGCACTAGAATTCTATTGAACAAGCAGGTCAAAAACTCCACAGCCACCTCTCCTAGATGCTTCCATACCTACACAGGAATGTCGTCAGTACCAACTGCCTTTCCATTTTCATCCTCTTTAATGCATTTCTAACTTCCCCCTTACTAATCATTGCCACTTCCTGGTCCACCACACTTGCCTCTTCTACTCTCCCTTCTCTCTCACTTTCCTCATTCATCAACTCCTCGAAGTATTCTTTCCATCTAGCTAGCACACTGCTGGCACCAGTCAACATATTTCCATCTCTATCCTTAATCACCCTAACCTGCTGCACATCCTTCCCATCTCTATCCCTCTGTCTGGCCAGCCTGTATAGATCATTTTCTCCTTCTTTAGTGCCCAACCTGGCATACATGTCATCATATGCCTCTTGTGTGGCCTTTGCCACCTCTACCTTTGCCCTGTGTCGCATCTCAATGTATTCCTTTCGCCTCTCCTCGGTCCTCTCAGTGTCCCACTTCTTCTTAGCTAACCTTTTTCCTTGTATGAGTTCCTGTACTGTGAGGTTCCACCACCAAGTCTCCTTCTCTCATTTCCTGCCAGAAGATACATCAAGTACTCTCCTGCCTGCCTCTCTGATCACCTTGGCTGCAGTGGTCCAGTCTTCTGGAAGCTCCTCCCGTCCACCGAGAGCCTGTCTCACCTCTTCCCGAAAAGCTGCAAAACACTTGTCCTGTCTCAGCTTCCACCACATGGTTCTCTTCTCTGCCTTTGTCTTCCTAATCTTCCTCCCCACCACCAGAGTCATCGTACACACCACCATCCAATGCTGTCTAGCCACACTCTCCACTCCCACTACCTTACAGTTGGTAACCTCCTTCAGATTACATCGTCTGCACAAGATGTAATCCACCTGCGTGCTTCTACCTGCGCTCTTGTTGGTCACGCTATGTTTGTGCCTCTTCTGGAAAAAAGTGTTCACTACAGCCATTTGCATCGTTTTTGCAAAGTCTACCACCATCTGTCCCTCCAAGTTCCTTTCCTGAATGCCGTACTTACCCATCACTTCTTCATCACCCCTATTTCCTTCACCAACATGTCCATTATAATCTGCACCAATTACTTCTCTCTCTCTCTGTCTGGGATGCTTAGAACTACTTCGTCGAGCTCCTTCCAGAATTTCTCTTTCACCTCTAGGTCACATCCTACCTGTGTGGCATAGCCACTAATCACATTACACATAACACCCTCAATTTCAAATTTCAGCCTCATCACTCGGTCTGATACTCTTTTCACTTCCAAGACATTCTTAGTCAACTCTTCTTTTAAAATAACCCCGACTCCATTTCTCTTCCCATCTAGACCATGGTAAAATAATTTAAACCCTGCCCCTAAACTTCGAGCCTTACTGCCTTTCCACCTGGTCTCCTGGACACACAATATATCAACCTTTCTCCTAATCATCATGTCAACCAACTCCCGAGATTTTCCTGTCATAGTCCCAACATTCAAAGTCCCCACATTCAGTTCTAAGCTCTGTGCTTTCCTCTTCTCTTTCTGCCGAAGAACCCGCTTTCCACCTCTTCTTCTTCTTTGACTTCGACCCACAGTACCTGAATTTCCAACGGCACCCTGCAGGTTGCCGGCGCCGGTGGCGGACGTTGTTAACCCGGTTCCATGACCGATCCAGGTATGGAATTCTTTGGATGAACGCTCATATTTGTTTGGCAAGGTTTTAAGCCGGATGCCCTTCTTGACGCAACCCTCTGCATTTATCCGGGCTTCGGACCTGCCTACAGTTTGCACTGGCTTGTGCCCCCCATAGGGCTGCATTGCTGTGTGTACATTAATGTGGGAAAAAAAACGAACTTAAATGATTTTAGCAAATGGCTGCAATATAACAAAGAGTGAAAAATGTAAGGGGGTCTGAATACTTTCTGTACCCACTGTATAAGCGGTCCAGAGAATTGATGGATGGATGAATAGATAAATAAAATTCTTATACATTTTTTTAATCAAAACTTGTGGTCTTCCTTCTATCACACAAAATAATGCCTATAAAATGTTTTTCTCAGTAGTAATTAACTTAAATGATGTCCCCGAGGCAAATTTTCAGTTTCAAAGAGAGAGTATTTGCAACTCAAATGTAAATAAATAGAAATGCAGCTGATGGTGGTTCGATTTAATTGAAACAACTCCAAATATAAATACTCAATGGAAAAAGTGTTTTTTAAAATGTATTTTTTCAATAATATATTGTGTGACAATGGTGAAACCACACATATAATTGTTGGGGTGTAATGGTACACCAGAAATGACAGTTTGGTGCGGATCTTGGTTTTAAGTTAATGGTTCGGTTCACACTGGGTACAGTAAGGGAATAAATGGTAAAACAAATGACTGTACTTGTCTTTTATGTAATCAGGGACAGATTTAATGACATTAACAATGAAACGTCAACATCGGAAATCTTTTCTTTTTGAGGGATAGTGCAACAATAGTAGTTTGTCTTCATTTTAGGAAAAGAACAAAGCAGACAAGTTCAACAGTAAGTTTTAACAGTGTGAATTATTACGCTATAAAAACAGTAATCATAGCATATTGGTGCTCTGTAAATGCTACTGGAAGTTGTTTGCGCTGTGTTATTAAAAAAGAAGATATGACTAGACATGATGTTTGCTAGGCAGAAGCTGAGCTGCACTGTGTTTGTTTAAGGACGAGTGGGCAGGTGACACGAGTGCAACGCAGTTAATCTTCTTGTCCCTTACCTAATACTGTACATTCTGCGTGGAAACTTAATATTCAATATTTAGCTAGGTTCGAATAATTGGCAAGCAAATTTTGCGGCAGCTTTCCCAAGCCTGCAGTTTGACAAATGTGATCTACAGGAAGTGAAAAGTGAATTGCAAATATGCATGAGCTACCGTTTGTGCAGAAGCCTTACTATTTACTACATCATCTTGTATCACATCTCCTCCCTTGGACCGATGTGCCTCCAACAAAAAAGGGATGTAACTATTGGAAGCTGCCATCCAATACTGGGGATTTGTCTCAGACAACACACACAATAGGGAGTCGAGTCACTGACGGTGGAAACAAAGACGCCTGAGGAGAACGAATAGGGTGCGGTGGTGGGGGTGGGGTGGTGGATGTGCGGGGGGTGAGTAGATAGTTTCCATGAATCCACATTCTGAATGTGACATCACGGAACTCATAGGAGTAAAGTGAAGTAGGAGTAAACTTTTAGTTTGCCTTTTTTGTAAGTTTTATTTTAACCTGTATACCCAACCCTAGTATGGTATATTTTCACCCCTTTAGGCTAAATTATGAAGAAAGAAAACTACATTAAAAAAAACTCACAAACGTGTTACTCAGAAGGTTTTTTGGTGAACTGATAGCTTGCTAAAATTTGCTGATTCACAGAGAAATGGTTACCATAATTTAAATGAAAAAAATGCACTCCACCCAGTTAGGTTCCATATTTAGCTACACACACAAAAAAAGTGCTTAATTTTTTGGTTGCACATGATTAAAATACAGTAAACTGATCTGATATGTTAAAACCTAAAAAAAAAATAAAATAAATTCTCAAACGTTATCACACTAAAAAGTCACCAATAGGCAAGATTGACCCATATAAAGTTTATACCATATATACAGAATGTATAATTCAACATAAGGCGACATACACAATATTCCATCCATCCATCCATCCATTTTCTGTACCGCTTCTCCTCACAAGGGTCGCGGGAGTGCTGGAGCCTTTACCGGCTATCATCGGGCAAGGAGGCAGAGTACACCCTGAACTGGTTGCCAGCCAATCGCAGGGCACATACAAACAAACAACCGTTCGCATTCACATTCACACTTACGGGCAATTTAGAGTTTTCAATTAACCTACCATGCATGTTTTTGGGATGTGGGGAGGAAACCGGAGTGCCCGGAGAAAACCCACGCAGGCACGGGACGAACATGCAAACTCCACACAGGTGGGGCCCGGGGATTGAACCCCAGTCCTCAGAACTGTGAGGCAGACGCTCTAACCTGTCCATATATATATATATATATATATATATATATATAAAATATTACATTTATTCAAAATTTAAAACAGTTCCCAGGTATCTTAATATTAAGAATGTAATGCTTTCTTCAAAATACCCCAAGGATCAAGAGTTACAGGCACTTTACACATTCCGTTTGTTGTTTTGCCAAAGTTACCGTTTAGTTTTTTTTTGGCTGCAAGTCTCATACAAGAGGGCCATATGCTGCTGGGCCGGATTTCATCACCAAGCGACTGTGAAATGTGAAGAATATGCAAGGACAACATGTATTGTATTTTCACTCATGCAGGCAGCCCTTCATCACCAAGGCGTCTAATTGCATTTGTCATTTGTGTGCGGAACTGTGTGTATGACGCACGCGGAGGATACACTGTCAAACCCAAATACCCCCCAGCCCCACCACATTGACAACTTCACTGAGCTATAAAGTATGCGCTGGTTATCAGAAGCTAATGTTGTTTGCTAATGCTAATCTGTGCATCCAACAAAATTCCATGTTATCTCTTTGACATAGTTTCAAGGCACCATGTTGACTACCCATGATCCATATTATGTTTCATTATTTCAATAAAACAGTCGACAAAATGTCCATGCATGTCACAAGGTCTCAGTTGAGCAGGAATAAGCTCTGGCCTTGCTGTGTGGAGTTTTCATGTTCTCCACGTTTTGAAGACTCTTAATTGTCCATAGGTGTGAACGAGAGTGCAAATGCTTGTTTGTTTATGCCCTGTGAAGTCATTTGAGATAGCTCACTCGCAACCCTAATGATGGAAAAGTGCTGCAGAAAATGGAAATACGTCAAATATGGCTTTTCATAGATTGAATTGACCTGGCTGGCCTGTCAAATATTATAGACCACGGAAATAGGCGCTCTATGGTTGGGTGCCATCACAATGACAGAGATGCTATCCTCCCTGTGACAAGCCCGTAAATCATTACAAATGATTTTTAAGCTGTTAAATTAAAGTGGAATTATAACAATATATCGTGTGGCTTTTAAGTGTCCAGTAGGATGCAGTTGACCGTATGAACTAACAAGGCCAAAAGGATTTACACAATGAACCTCTGCTGTGGTAGAGCGAAGCAGACACGATGAATCAGCCAGGAGACAGTGAGTTCATTCACAGAGGCAGCCTGGAGACACAAACACAGAGAGAGAGAGAACCAGTTGAGAAATATCAGTTGCAAAAGAAACCCAAGACTATTTTTTCAAATCCATTTAATGGTGCACTAGTTATGAGCCAGAAATGACCCTGCCACCCCTTTCTTATGCTCTGGACACTGTACATGAATTAAAGAAGACTATAAATGGTTGTTAACCTGACAGCCATTTGAACACACAGGATCTGGACAATGTCAAGATTTAATTTTACTCTCATAATAACTTTTCATTCGGTTCATATACATTTTCGACCACGGTTTCATCTGCGGGCCTTGTTTGCGTGTCATAATCTGGTACGCACATCCAGGACTTTTTAACAAGAGTCTGTTGCATTTAGAGAAGACGTGATACGCTCGTTCATTTTGGTCCTGTCAGAAAGCAGAGGGGGAGGACGGCGTCTGGTGTAAATTTAGCACAAACTGAAAAGAAAGAAGCCATCATTTTCTCCTTGGATGACCGCTTGTCTCGAAAACAACATTCAATTAGAGTCTGAAATGTTTTACAGTGTGCAAGAAGTGTTAAAAAATACAAAGTCGCATATCGGGACCACGTTTTAGCTCAGACAATATTTTAATATAATAATAAAATGCGACTCAGAGACATTTAGTCTTAAACAGTGCCGTGTCTTTCCAAGACTCTTGGCTCATTATTTTGGTTGCCTCACAATGGAGGAATTGGATGAAACGGCGTTGCTAGGACTAATGGGAGGCACATTTCATGAAAAAAAAAACATAAATAATAATAAAAAAAGGCGGCACGGTGGGGACTGGTTAGCACATCTGCCTCACAGTTCTGAGGACCGGGGTTCAAATCCCGGCCCCGCCTGTGTGGAGTTTGCATGTTCTCCCCGTGCCTGCATGGGTTTTCTCCGGGCACTCCGGTTTCCTCCCACATCCCAAAAACATGCATGGTAGGTTAATTGACAACTCTAAATTGCCCATAGGTGTGAATGTGAGTGCGAATGGTTGTTTGTTTGTGTGTGCCCTGTAATTGGCAACCAGTTCAGGGTGTACCCCGCCTCCTGCCCGATGATAGCTGGGATAGGCTCCAGCACGCCCTGCGACCCTTAGTGAGGAGAAGCGGATCAGAAAATGGACGGATGGATGGATAATAAAAAAAAAACTACTTGATGGAAGTTTTGATGAGCGTGGTTTTGTGCAAAAAGGAGTTTCATACCACTGAAACACGTCAACCCTACGACATATGATTCAACTTTTCAACTGCCACAAAGAAACCGTTTAAAGATAATACTGGTCTAAAAAAAAACTGTCCTTAAATGGCAATTTAACTTTAGATCTGTTTCATTTTGGCCAGGGATATTTTTCTACTGTTGGTTAGCAGATGGCTCCTTCTTGCACTTTTTCTGTCATTAGCGGGAAGCAACTCGAAAATGTTACAGAACAACCTCCCGCATTTCCCACACTTTAATACAGCTTGGTTCATGTTAGTTATATTATGCAGTAGTTAACTTATTTTTACGCTTCTAGGACAGTTAAGAATGTTAAAAGCTTGATTTAAAACTGGCTGTAAAGTTTTCAAAGGTTTTATGAAGGCATTTTTTGTTTTGTTTCCATAATGAGAAAAATGGTTTCCAGATCCATAATGAATTGGATTGTGTTCCACCAATAGTTTCCACTGTTTTGTGTATTTTTCACATGGCTGTTATCTGACTCATTTTTTCATTCCTCAGCGTTAAACCCTAACAGTTGCGTATGTGAAATTAAAGCCAGCCTCCTGCTGGATTGATCTTTTGTTTCCAAGACAAAAAGTCAGCCAGTGCAACAAATTGCACAACAGGAAAAATGACGCTCGTGTCTTCTGTTGTCCCAAAATAACTTTGATCAAGGCGGATGTGTGCCCTCAGGCAGTTAGATCGCAGCTAAAAAGGTCAAACAATATTCCTACGATCTGGAGAAGGTCATTTTTGTCTGAATCGAATAACACGACTTGAGTTATGCCTATCAACAGGAAAATAAATTATTCTGATATGTTCATGTGAGGCGGCACGGTGGACGACTGGTTAGAGCGTCAGCCTCACAGTTCTGAGGACCTGGGTTCAATCCCCGGCCCCGCCTGTGTGGAGTTTGCATGTTCTCCGCGTGCCTGCGTGGGTTTTCTCCGGGCACTCCGGTTTCCTCCCACATCCCAAAAACATGCATTCATTGGAGACTCTAAATTGCCCGTAGGTGTGACTGCGAGTGAAAATGGTTGTTTGTTTATATGTGCCCTGCGATTGGCTGGCAACCAGTTCAGGGTTTACCCCGCCTCCTGCCCGATGACAGCTGGGATAGGCTCCAGCACGCCCGCGACCCTAGTGAGGAGAAGCGGCTCAGAAAATGGATGGATGGATGGATGTTCATGTGAACAAATGGTCACATTATTTGCTGTGTTGAATCAGACACACAAAAAACTTAGAACATGACCTATTTCCTGTTAACACATTACCCCACTTTTAATGCTTCTTTGCACAACGACAACAACGTAAGGGATATGTTGTTCGTGAGTGATGAGAACAAAGGCCTGGGATGTGAACCGTTGAGTTGCATAACCCATAATACAGGTGATGCTAGAATAAGGTCTAGATGATGGACAGAGAAAAACACTGAGAGGAAGTGGAGTGAAGCCAAATCTAAAAAAATGTGTTGATTTTGGATTTGAAAGAAACATGTTAGACATTTTTTCCTGGATCCTGGATGAAAACCTTCTCCAGAGTACTTAGAACCTCAACCTGGGCCGAAGGTTCACCTTAAAAAAAGAGCACACAGCTAAAATACCGAAGGAGTGGCTTCAGAACAACTCTGTGACTGTTTTCAAATGGCCCATCCAGAGCCCTGACTTAAACCCAATTGAGCATCTCTGGAAAGACCTGAAAATGACTCCTCACCAACATTCACCATCCAACCAGACAGAACTGGAGAGGATCTGCAAGGAGGAATGGCAGATGATCCCCAAATCCAGGTGTGAAAAACTTTTTGCATCATTCCCAAAAAGACTCATGGCTGTATTAGCTCAAAAGGGTGCTTCTACTAAATATTGAACAAAGGTTCTGAATACTTATGGCTGTGTGATATTTCAGTTTTTCTTTTTTAATAAATCAGCAAAAATTTCAACAATTCCGTTTTAGTTTCTATCAATAGGGGGTGCTGTGTGTACATTAATGAGGAAAAAATGAACTTAAATGATTATAACAAATGGCTGCAATATAACAAAGAGCGAAACATTTAAGGGGGTCTGAAAACTTTCCGTACCCACTCAATATGTTGCTATGTCGCAACAACAAAGCTTATGGGATGTGACATAAGGCCTATTTGACAGCTGCCTTTAAACTTCTGACTTAGGACAGTAATTTAAAAAATGTCTAAATGCCATTATTCTGGCATTTAGCAAATAAAAATGATTTTGGTAGTCCTAATTGTCCGAACACAGGGAAGGTTTAGTCTGATTTCATGTCAGACAGTCAGAAAAAAAAAAGCCTGAACCAGAAGAATGGAACATTAAGTAAAGTGGGACTTTCCTCACAACAACTGTTGTTGACTGGCAGAGGCCTCTCTGGAAGGCATCTGAATGACTGTTGTTAGTATCCCAAAAGAGTGATACAATTCACGGTTTGGAGCATGTTTCTAACTTGGAAGATGAATAGTTGGGTTTCCACACCAAAAAAAAAAAAAAAGGCTAATGCTGTCCATCCTAACCATGATACCAAAACACACTCCATAACTTCGACTTATAACCCAGGCTAAACTTAGCTCCTGCTAGACATACAAAGATCTTAGTCAAGATGTATCACTTCGACAACACTTCCTTGACACCAATTACTATATTACGGTTCGTCAAGGCTTTTGGTGCCACCTTGTGACATCTCAGAGAACAATGAAACATAAATACGGCATTTAATATTTTCAAGCACGAAAGAAATCTTGGTTAAATGTGCGTGTGTGTGTGCAATATTCCTCAACAAGGGGCGAGTGCAATGCTAAGCAGTGAAGCAGCAGAAAGAGATATGCAGCGAAAGACTTTGGAGGAGCCAGTGTTGTCAAAATGACCAGTTGGCACTTATTGCATGAGGAGACCAACATAGTTTGGTTGAAGCATAACAGGCCAAGGTCACGAGCCGCTGTGAAGGAGGAAAACTAGTCAGAGGCAGACACCTTGTGTCGGCAACGGCCAAATCAACTTGACCACAGTGTTTGACATGATCCGCTACATGCTGTTAACTTTCTTCGTTCTCCCTCTGATCCCCGTTTCAACATTTAATTAACAAGAACATGCTGGACATGTGGTGGACTTTCGCCTCTCTCGTGACGGTTAGCTTTGCTAAAATTACATGCAGACTACATTTTAAATGTTTGTTAAGGGTTTAAATGAGTCTACATATGAATTTCAGTTATGAACAGTTGCAAACATGCTGTGTGACAGTGTTTCCCAACCTTTACTGAGCCAAAGCACACGTTTTACGTTAGAAAAATCTCACATCACACCGACCAAACAAAAATGTCCCAAAAAGTATGGATACTGAAATAATGATGATCTCGTCTCAATTTCCTCAAAAGTTGACTTAGTGTGAAATCTGTGCCTCTTTTATTGAACACAAAGTTGTTATACACGCAAGAAGCCATGACTTATTCTGTTGTATGAATGGCAACAGGGGGAATACACCTTTTATTGTACCTTCTGCAATCTAACTGTTCTGCCTTTCCGCGATACGTCACTGGCATAGATAGAAGAATGAAGCGAGACATGTGTCTAATTAATAAATAAAAAATTCACAGAATAATAAAGCTAAAAACAAAGCTAAATTGGATAATTTCCAGGGGCACCCTATTTTGGAATCACTGGTTGAGAAGATGTGGACAAAGCCTGTCTTTGCCTTTTTTGCGGGGGTGTTTTTTGTGATGGCCCCCCATAAGGGTATCCCCCATCTCCCCCGGGGGAGGTTGAGGGTGAGTACACCCTGGACTGGTCAGAATCAGAATCATCTTTATTGGCCAAATATGTTAAAACACACAAGGAATTTGTCTCCGGTAGTTGGAGCCACTTTAGTATGACAGCAAACAGCCACTAGTATTTTACAGAATATACATTTAGGAGATAAAAACACAAATACGGATAGTCATTCAGCAATGAAAGGGTACCAGTAATGTGATAATGCTGATAAAATGACAACTGTGCAAATGATTCATTAAAGTCATCAAAGCAATTAGCAATTTAAAGTGACTAGTAGTGTGATAATTGTGGTACAATGAAAGTTGTGTCCTCAAGCACCGCAGTGGCCAGCAGTAATCAACAACAGTTATGCAAATAAAGCAGAGTGATGAAGCCACAGCAATGAGTACAGTAATAAAGTAATACTGTCCCAACAGAGATGGAAAAACTGGCACAATGGAATTGTAAGCCAACTATTTCAGAAGTTAATGGAAAGCGGGAAGAAGCTATTGCAATGTTTGCTGGTTTTAGTGTGTCGCCAGCCAATCTCAGGGAACATAAAGACAAACAATACATATGGACTGGTTAAAGTCTAACCTCATCTGTCAGCCTATCCATCACCACTGCAAACAGGAAGGGGTTCAGGGCTGATCCCTGATGCAGTCCCACGTCCACCTTAAATTCGTCTGTCACACCTACAACACACCTCACCGCTGTTCTGCTGCCCTTGTACATGTCCTGTATTATTCTAACATACTTCTCTGCCACACCAGACTTCCGCATGCAGTACCACAGTTCCTCTCTGGGTACTCTGTCATAGGCTTTCTCTCGATCTACAAAGACACAATGTAGCTCCTTCTGACCTTCTCTGTACTTTTCCATCAACAGCCTAGATGCAAATAATGCATCTGTGGCACTCTTTCTCGGCATGAAATCATACTGTTGCTCGCAAATACTCACTTCTGTCCTGAGTCTAGCCTCCACTACTGTTTCCAATAACTTCATTGTGTGGCTCATCAACTTTATCCTTCTATAGTTCCAACAGCTTTGCACATCATCCTTGTTCTTAAAAATGGGCACCAGCACAGTTTTCGTCCATTCCTTAGGCATCTTCTCACGCACTAGAATTCTATTGAACAAACTGGTCAAAAACTCCACAGTCACCTCTCCTAGATGCTTCCATACCTCCACAGGAATGTCATCAGGACCAACTGCCTTTCCATTTTTCATCCTCTTTAATGCCTTTCTAACTTCCCCCTTACTAATCATTGCCACTTCCTGGTCCACCACACTTACCTCTTCTACTCTCCCTTCTCTCTCATTTTCCTCATTCATCAACTCCTCGAAGTATTCTTTCCATCTAGCTAGCACACTACTGGCACCAGTCAACATATTTCCATCTCTATCCTTAATCACCCTAACCTGCTGCACAACCTTCCAATCTCTATGCCTCTGTCTGACCAACCTGTATAGATCCTTTTCTCCTTCTTTAGTGTGCAACCTGGGATACATGTCATCAAATGCCTCTTGTGTGGCCTTTGCCACGTCTACCTTTGCCCTATGTCGCATCTCAATCTATTCCTTTCGCCTCTCCCACTTCTTCTGAGCTAACCTTTTTCCTTGTATGATTTCCTGTACTGTGAGGTTCTACCACCAAGTCTCCTCTCCTTTCCTACCAGAAGATACACCGAATACTCTCCTGCTTGCCTCTCTGATCACCTTGGCTGCAGTGATCCAGTCTTCTGGAAGCTCCTCCCGTCCACCGAGAGCCTGTCTCACCTCTTCCCGAAAAGTTGCACAACACTCGTCCTGTCTCAGCTTCCACCACACGGTTCTCTTCTCTGCCTTTGTCTTCCTAATATTCCTCCCCACCACCAGAGTCATCTTACACACCACCATCCTATGCTGTCTAGCCACACTCTCTCCTACCACTAGCTTACAGTCAGTAACCTCCTTCTGCAAAAGATGTAATCCACCTGCGTGCTTCTACCTCCGCTCTTGTAGGTCACCCTATGTTCCTGCCTCTTCTGGAAAAAAGTGTTCACTACAGCCATTTGCATCATTTTTGAAAAGTCTACCACCATCTGTCCCTCCAAGTTCCTTTCCTGGATGCCGTACTTACCCATCACTTCTTCATCACCCCTATTTTCTTCACCAACATGTCCATTACAATCTGCACCAATCACGACTCTCTCTCTGTCTGGGATGCTTAGAACTACTTCGTCTAGCTCCTTCCAGAATTTCTCCTTCACCTCTAGGTCACATCCTACCTGTGGGGCATAGCCACTAATCACATTACACACCTTCAATTTCAAGTTTCAGCCTTATCACTCCATCTGATACTCTTTTCACCTCCAAGACCTTCTTAGCCAACTCTTTTTTTAAAATAACACCGACTCCATTTCTCTTCCCATCTACACCATTGTAAAATAATTTAAACCCTGCCCCTAAACTTCTAGCATTATTGCCTTTCCACCCGGTCTCCTGGACACACAATATATCAACCTTTCTCCTAATCACCATGTCAACCAACTGCCGAGATTTTCCTGTCATAGTCCCAACATTCAAAGTCCCCACATTCAGTTCTAGGATCTGTGCTTTCCTCTTCTCTTTCTGCCAAAGAACCCGCTTTCCACCTCTTCCTCTTCGACTTCGACCCATAGTAGCTGAATTTCCAACAGCGCCCTACAGGTTGAAGGCGCCGGTGGCGGACATTGTTAACCCGGGCCACAACCGATCTGGTATGGAATTCTTTGGATGAATGCTCATATTTGTTTGGCAAAGTTTTAAGGCGGATGCCCTTCCTGACGCAACCCTCTGCATTTATCCGGGCTTGGGACCGGTCTACAGTTTGCACTGGCTTGTGCCCCCCATAGGGCTGCATTATAAATCCAATATCTCTGTGTGAATATATATATTTTTTTCAAAAGTCCGATTTTTTCAATGAACAAAGGTGTAATTTCTAGATTAAAAGGCGTAATATCACAAGAATGCTGTAAAAATGTGGTTCCCCCCACCCACACCTGTTAAAATATGATTTTCTCGCTTTGTTAAACTTTGACTTTCATATCATAATTTATTATTGTGCTGTAAAAGTCACCACATTGCTAATTCTCCGGTTTATTTTTAGTTAAATTGATTTTTACATGAAGGTTGGTTATCCATGCCATTAATGTATTTCAATTTATATGCTCTTATTCTAACAAGCTAGCAACGTTTTTTTTTAAAAACAAAATTTCCATTGTGTTGTCAAAGGGTTCCCCCTGTTGGCCAAATACTGTCAGCGGATTTGCTCCTGAGTAAATGTAGCTAAGTAATATAAATTCCTGAACATGTTCAATTATGTTCTCGATAATAATATAATTAAACTGGCAAATATTTCTACAAGTGCAACAGTCACAACACATGCGCTCAGGCAGACAGACGCACACACTCTCATTGTAGATAAATAACAGGGGTTTATTTTAAATGAAAAGTCAAATGAATGCTTATTTTTACTTTAAAGGCCTCTTACTGTATTATTACTTCAAGTGTGCTTTTTAATATTTTGAAGAAATTGCTGAGGGGGCTTGTATCCTACCTGTCAAACAGGTGACCTCCAAATACAACAATGATACTACTGAATGTCTGCAGCAATTCTTTCACCCAGTGAGTGTCGGTTTACTGCCAAGCCTTTCTTTGATTCTTTCAAAAATTGATCATTGAACCTAATGTTATTAACATTTTAAAAAATTTCTGTGATACACATACGAAATAATCATAGCCAGTGGAATTATAAGAATACAAATGTTTATTTTTCAAGCAGAAGTAACACGGCAGCATGCCCTAATCTTAAATATGAACAAATAATTATTATTTAGTATGCCATCATAAGTCTGTGAAAGTAGAGCCATTATACTTTACTTTCAACTATCACACACACACAAAAAAAAACAAAGAACAAAATATTTAATCAAGTTTAATTCTTGAATTATTTTGTTGAGGTACAGAGTTATGTTTGAAACATTCTTTCCTATTTCTTCTTCTGACTCATGCTGGACTGTTACTACAAAACAAGAAACACTAAGTATTTAAGTTCCTAAATCCTGGACTTTAGTAGTTAGTTTAAGTGGAGATAGGCTGCTGCCATCTGACCTCTTAAATGAGTTAGGCCCAACAGCTCCATCCTCCACAATGACAATGAAGGACAAATCGGTTTAACAATACACATCCACTCCATGCTTTTGGTCACTCACCTCACTGCACTCACCACAAGTGCTGTGTTACGTCACTGTTTCCATGTAGACCCCCCCCCCCCTATCGATTAGGAAAATTATATGAAACATACAAATAGGATTAATAGTATATTCCTCTATTCCCAAAGCAACTAAAAAAATAACATTTATATCACGACTTTAAGAAAAAACCTTCATAAAAAAGTGCTACCTAACCTGAGAAGGTTAGTATTAGGACATAAAGTAAAATGCTCTTGGTGGCCATGCAAGCCTTTCTTTCATGAATCACTCATTTTTATTCCAGTTGTCCACATCAGCCACAGAATAGTCAGCAACTTTTTGCATCTGATTAAATATTTCAGTTCAGACTAACACTTCCACTACTCGTTAACAGTTTCTGTAAATTGAAGAATTCGCAGCATCTCTGTCTCATCTTCCAGCAAGATGGATAGATATATGGATGGATGATGGATGGATGGATGACCAGGTAGGTAGGTAGGTAGGGAGAGAGAGAGAGAAAGAGAGAGAGAGATAGATAGATAGATAGATAGATAGATAGATAGATAGATAGATAGATAGATAGATAGATAGATAGATAGATAGATAGATAGATAGATAGATAGTCCCCACCAAAAGTATTGGAACAGCTTTTGTTTTTGTTGTATACTGAAGACAATTGGGTTTCAGATCAAAAGATGAATGAGACAAAGGTTCAGAATTGCAGCCTTTATTTCATGGTATTTACATCTAGATGTGTTAAACAACTCAGGACACACCACCGTTGAAGCCACCCACTTTTCAAGTGAGCAAAAGTATTGGAACACACATGATTTAAATTAACTTGGCTTAAAATTGGTGCCATAACCCTTACTTGCAATAACTGGATCAAACCAGTGAACAATTGACTTCACCAGACTGTTGCATTCTTCATTTGAAATGCTTTCTAGGCCTTTACTGCAGTCTCTTTCAGTTCTTGTTTGTTTCTGGGGGTTTCTCCCTTCAGTCTCTTCTTCAGGCGGTAAAATGCATGCTCTATTGGGTTAAGGTCCGGTGATTGACTTGGCTACCTCCCATTTCCCCCCCCCCCCCCCCCCCCCCCTGATGAAGTCCTTTGTTGTGTTGGCAGACAGTGTGTTTTGGGTCATTGTCTTGTTCAGACATGCAAACACCAAAGGCATGAAAAAGGTGACAAAAAAAGAAATTACATTTTAGGGGGGGATCTTGGGGGATACTCCGAGCCCCCGCTGAGAATTTTTTGAAAATTTTAACATAAATTAAGCAATCTGGAAGACTCTAAAGAGTACGGTGGCCCGGAAGTGCAAAACAATACAACAAATTGTGAAACACTAACATTTCAGAAAACACAAAAACAAAAGCAGAAACACTTTTACAAAAAGACGAAACAAATTACAATTACGGAAAACCAGAAAGGGAGGGCCACATTTCACAGACATTCTTGGAAATCCCACGGCCTTTCTCGGCAAGACCCGCCCCGCTTCAACATGATTGGCTCCTGCATCGTGGGAAAGGTAGGCTACACAGATGGAACATGATGTCCATCCCAAATAGTGATTGTATATATGGACGCCCTGAACAGCGAGCCTGTATAGGCGTTTGATGCTGTATATACAATAAATTGCACTTGATCACATTTCTTAAACCATAAAAAGATAGATTAAGAGTTAAGGAAGAAGCAGGTTGAGAGAGGATGCTGGCGAGAATTAAAGGGAAAGTGTGGATATTAGCAAGGAAGCTGCCGGCTCCATTCATTTTTGAACATACCGAGTGAGGGATCTACCTTGCATACATTCTGGTCTGGTAGATCGGGAAGGAAACAGTTGCCGAACCGCGTAGACTGCGCCATAGTTCAATCGGGTGGTTTTCTTGAGCGGCCGATCGGTCGTCCACTGGTTTTGACGCGATTCAAAATTATAATCTCCGTTGCACGGCATCTTCACGTCCCAGTTTACATTCAATCAAAATGCACAGAAGCTTTCCCCTATGGTGAAAATACATTTCCGGGTTTGCGAGCCGTGCCGCCGCGTTGCCATATGCTCAAGCCATATAAATAGTACGTAAAGCATCAAATGTTGTTTAACATCAATGCTAAACTATACTCATAATGTATAATGTGCCTGTCGATGAAAAAGCATAGCTTGTGACCAGAATGTAAAAGATAAAACCACTGGTTTGTCCTGCGATGAGCACATGGAAAATAAGGTAAAGATATTATACATGCATGTTTTGTCTTTGTCTTATTAATTCAGATCAGAGTTATCCAGGAAACCCCAGAGTCTCTGGCTAAACCCTCTTCAACGAGAGGTGAAAGCCCAGTAGCTCTTAATGCAGTTTTTTTTTTTTTTGTGAATACATGAAGGTTTCTCAATTCATCTACTGTATATTTACTCAAGAAACTTCTGATTCACAGCATTTTTACAGTTATGTTTCGTATACCTGTGATTGGCTGGCAACCAGTTCAGGGCGTACCCCGCCTCCTGCCCGATGACAGCTGGGATTGGCTCCAGCACGCCCGCGACCCTAGTGAGGAGAAGCGGCTCAGGAAATGGATGGATGGATGTTTCGTATACACTGTACTTATTTGCGTCTTTATTCTGAATTTGTATGATCTCATTTGATCTTGTGTATTTACAGGAATCCCGATGGAAGAATACATTTGAAAATCTTGACTCCAAGCCTGGCATGATGAAAATCAATGACCTTATTTTCGATGCAGAAACCAAGATTGCACATACAAATGGATGCAATGTTGCTGAGATTTTTCCAGGACTCTTCCGCCGCTGCCCAGTGGGAGTGAAACTAGTTCCCAAATATATTTCCCAAAACAAATCGGAAATGGCTTATTTTCTTTGTTTGGAATATTTACAAATGAAACATCTTTTGCACCCCACTACTGTCCTAGAAGACAGTTACTTTAAGTAGTTTGTCTCCCCTCTCGGGGGGGGGGGGGGGGACAAACAGTCTGCTGGATTTGACTGAAAACAAAGATTTCCCTGAGAGACAAAGGCTGACTGAGGATCGAAGACTGGGAATTTGTCAGGAATTATTGCTAGGACATCAGGAACTCCACTCTCATGGAATCTTGCATGGAAAACTGAAACCTGAAAACATTTTATTTGGAAACCCATAATATGCATTTTGCTGCATACATTTGAATAACTTTAAATTATAATATTGTGAAGATTGTTTCTTGTACACACAATTAAAGCTATGTCTTCCTTTTCTACAGATGTCAACAATAAACGTTATATCACAGACTTTGGAGCGAGCAGAAAACTGACTCTTGCGCAAACCATCTTCTGTGGAGCCCCCCGGTGCCAAGGTACGAGAAAAATAAAATTCATTGATAATATGTTCCCTCAGTTTAGTAATCCGTTCCCTCAATTTACCAATCTGTACCCTCAGTTTAGCAAATGTCTGGGGCTCCATGTACCTACATATATCTGTCAAATCTTCTCTTCTCAAATAGCTGGATTTTGTTTCTTGCTGCAGCTATGAGGATCTGGGAGGCCCATAATACAAGTAAAGGAAGGAATGGGCTATCCAAGTAAGTTTCGCTTGAAAATATTGATAGTCCAATAACCTACTTTTATCGGAAGATGTGTACTGTATATATAAGTGGTAGTTTTGGGTGTTTGGTTTCTTTACATAAGACTAGTGGACATACTGTAAAACTACACATGGTTATTATGGGCCTGCTGTGAATCCAAGTGTAGCGCGTGCAAAGCAAGCAGTCCATATTACATATTACTATTATTATATCAACTTCTTCTTTCTGATTCTGCCGTTCCCTCCTGAATTTTGCATGCACTGTTTAACGTAATCCGTACAAATGAGGTACTAAAAGAGTTGTCCTGTCCGGACTCTGATCAGAATTATTTGTTTTCACAATTCCGTGTGTTGCCATGACGATGCTATAACACTCTCTTTAGCTCATAGATGAAATGTATTACAAAGTTTTTACAATACAATATTTCATGGATTGGAAAATTGTTGTCCTTATATCTCTTCTGTGGAAACGATAAACTTTTTATCTATGTATTTACAGGTTTCCCATGTCAGTCTGATTACACTGAATGTGGAAGAAAAGCAAGTACTTTTGTTTTTCCAAGTAAGGTTATGAAAGATACAAGGCCCATTTAGATATTGACCTGTATTTTTGAACAGTGATTAAAATAGATTTTTGCTGTGCTATGTACCTGAAAAGAGACCTCTGGTGACACCATAAGCGCTGCAAACTTAAGGTTGAAAAAGATCTGGCTTTGAAGAAAAGACTCGGAGACAATTGTTGCCTGATGTTGTTGTACTGCAGCATATCATGTAGAACACAATTTCTGTCATTTGGAGTGCACCATAAAAAGAAGAGAGAAACTCTAGTAGTATAAATAAACTTTTGCTTTGAAACTTAATTATGCATTTCTTGTTGTCTTTCCTTTGTGTGGTTCTATGAGCCTCTGGTATGTACATTGAAGAAGAAATCTTAATTAAGCATGTTTCAAGACACCATTCTGCGCTCAGGCTTCTGTGCGATGTCCGGGACGGAGGGAGGAGAAGACCAAGGATCTTCTCTGCTATTTTGATTAATTATGCACAACTTGTATGTAAATATGCATATTTCAGAAGTCTGAACAGTTGATTAAGCCAGGAATAACATCTTAATTTAATTAGGTCTACATGGATAAGAGGCAAAAGCTTTACGGATAGGATTTAAGTCATCTTGATTTTCACGCCATAAAGTTGAATTTACTTAAATTGAAAATTTGTGGCTCAGAGTATTACAAAAGATAAGAAATCATCTTTGCATGAGTTTCATTCATATTTATTTTACTTTTTTTCTTTTATTATGTATTATAATATAATAAATTTGGTACGAATGGCAAGTATTTGTCATTTGATTTGCCTAAAAGTGTAATAATATTTTGACAGAAAAAAACTGCCAATAAGAAACGCTCAGTATCTGCACGGATGAAATTGTAAGAAATCGTATCGGCTGCAAAAAGTGCATTGCCGCAACACCCACCCCTACATACATTTAATAATAATAATGAATAATAATGCAATTTATGTATATATATATATATATATATATATATATATATATATATATATAATGTTTTATTGTTTTCTGTTTCACAGGTGTTGACATGTAATTTAAACAATGATTAAAATAATCAAGCAGTGTTTTCAGGAGGATTACAAATCAGAGCCACTTCCTACCACGATGCGCATGCGCTCTGCGATCCCGGAATGTTCTGGCGTTCCTGAGGCCCGTCTCGTGCGCATGCGTAGTTGAGGCGTAGCACAAGCCAGCAACACAGCGAGAAGAGAACGACTGGTGCAACGCAGAGGGACACTTTGGCCCTTAAGGCTGAGTTTTTTGTGGATTTGGGTCGACGCTTACTAAAATGACCAGTGGGTATCGACATATATACATTTACCGTAAGGCATTATATACTTCACAGCAACTGCATGCAGTGTGTGTTCGTTGTTTCCGTCGCTCGCGCAGCTGATCTGGGTGCCGTCTATTTGCTGGATCAGACGTCACGTCCTTTCGCGGGGCTTTGACGTTTTCAAATTTGGCCCTAACAAGCGCTCGCATGTTTCTTTTTAGAGACACTTAACACGATTAACAAAGGCGTTTAGAGTTATAGTTTTCGTTAATGTGTCCTATAGTTAATCGGTCGACCTCGACCGACACAATTTCTGCAGCTGCTCCATCTTGTTTGGTGTCACATTAGAAAGTTAGAATAACATTTTAAATGATTTGCAAATAAAGTACATGAGCTGCGTATTAGGCTCTTCCACGATGTCCTGTTTATTGGATTGTCGCTCGACTCGTTTCTGTGTTGTTGTGGTTTGCGCTGTAAAGCTGCTCCACAGCACCTCCCTGCCACGTCGTCTGCTTTAAAACTCTGCACCACTTAATTCCTCGGTTCTACGACATACAACTATTCGAGATTAACAAGAAGGCACGCTCAATTATCGCCGTGCTTACTGGTTCCCCCCATTTGATTGTTTTGTGTTCATGGCCTGGAAATGTTTTTCTCACAAATAAATACTGTAATTGTGACTTTACCACTGTGTTACCGAATGTTAGTGAAAGACTATGGCGTGCTCTGTCCTAACTCATTCACTGCCAGCCTTCCCAGTTAACATGGATATTTGACTTCTAAAGCCGTCAATGGCAGTGAATGTGTTAAGTGGAATGCAGAGGTACAGATTTTTAACATCTCAACTGATTTTTCACACATGCAAGACGAGGAAGTATTCAGCAAGTGTGAGCTTACTGCTTTCAAAGTGTATGGTGTACTCCAAATGACCAACACACAACATGACCAAATCTGTCGCAGTACGAGGTTCCACAGGCCATTCAGACTGCCAAAAAAACATACAGAAGCTAGGCTAACTATTAGCTTATCTGTTAACTACACTGTGGCTTCAAACATTTCAGATACAAGTGGCCCCAATGAGTTTCCTCCACAGGGTGTCCGGGCTCTCCCTTCGAGAGAGGGTGAGAAGCTCGGTCATCCGGGAGGGGCTCAGAGTCGATCTGCTGCTCCTCCGCATCGAGAGGAGCCAGATGAGGTGGCTCGGGCATCTTGGTTAGGGTGCCTCCTGGATGCCTCCCTGGTGAGGTGTTCCATGCATGTCCCACCGGGATGAGGCCCTGGCGATGACCCAGGACACGATGGAGAGACAATGTCTCCCAGCTGGCCTGGGAACGCCTCTAGTTCCACCCGAAAAAGCTGGACGAAGGGGTTAGGGAGAGGGAAGTCTGGTGTGACCCGCTTAAGCTGCTGACCCCAGATAAGCAGAAGAAAATGTATGGATGATGGCATTCCTGGTGTGGTAAATAAATAAGGATTTGATTAAAATCATGACTATGGAAAAGGTTTAACATTTGCAATTGTCATTTTATGAACAAATTGAGGAGGAAAAATCCCTCTTAAACACAAAAGAATAATCATTCAGGAGAATCTTTTGGAGACAGACAATTGGGCCTTTGCTCACGTTAATTGCAAGGGAGGGGCAATACTTAAGTAAGATTAGATTGAAATAATAAGGTATTTTGACATCATAGGTTTGGGTATATTCAGGGGTTTAAACGATGTAGGCAAGGGATTTACTGTACATAGCAGAGGTTCACACTGTATGACATTTCAAACATGTTTTCTTCAGGGGGAAATCAGCGTGAGCTGGCACGCCAAAAGGCTGCCAAGAAGGCTACCGAGACCGGCAAAGGGAAGCGAAGTGAGGACGGGCTCTCTGCTGCCGCTCGTAAGCAGAGGTATGAGACAGTTTGCCAAGAAACACCTATCTGTGATTCATTGTTAGCACAGTTTTGTCCTAATGACACCTTGTTTTAAGGGATGCTGAAATAATGCAGCAAAAGCAGAAAAAGGCGGACGGTGGAGAGAAAGACAATCCAAAGTCCAAGTGAGGAGATGACTTCATCCCATATTCGACATCCTTCCTGATTAAAAATAAAAGCCAGTTATGGTTTTTTTTAATCCGAGACTCAACATTGAATTGAGCCGACTTTCTCTCCTTATGGCAATGGAATATTTTTTTCTGAGGTGAAATTGTTCACCATTATCCCAAACTGACGCCACATGCATGCAGAGGATCGTCGGTCCTTTTAGCAACAGGAGAACGATGAACAATTGTCCACACAAAATGTCATTGTAGCTGTTGTTTTTTTTCTTGTACAAAACATGTCTCCTGATGGTTACAAATAAAGAGTATCTTTGTAGTTCATGCTTGCGTGGTTCATTATTTGTGCCATTACAAGTGAATTAATAATGCAGCCCTATGGGGGCACAAGCCAGTGCAAACTGTAGGCCGGTCCCATCCATTTTCTGAGCCGCTTCTTCTCACTAGGGTCGTGGGTGTGCTGGAGCCTATCCCAGCTGTCATCGGGCAGGAGGCGGGGTACACCCTGAACTGGTTGCCAGCCAATCGCAGAGCACATACAAACAAACAAACAACCATCCGCACTGACATTCACACCTACGGGCAATTTAGAGTTGTCAATTAACCTACCTGAAAACCCCACACAGGCGGGGCCTGGGATTGAACCCGGGTCCTCAGGACTGTGAGGCTGACGCTCTAACCAATTGTCCGCCTAGGCCGGTCCCAAGCCCGGATAAATGCATAGGGTTGCGTCAGGATGGGCATCCGGCTTAAAACTTTGCCAAACAAATATGAGCGTTCATCCAAAGAATTCCATACCGGATCGGTCGTGGCCCGGGTTAACAATGTCCGCCACCAGTGCCGTCAACCTGCAGGGTGCCGTTGGAAATTCAGCTACTGTGGGTCGAAGAAGAAGAAGAGGTAGAAAGCGAGTTCTTTGGCAGAAAAAGAAGAGGAAAGCACAGAGCCTAAAAGTGAATGTGGGGACTTTGCATGTTGGGACTATGACAGGAAAATCTCAGGAGTTGGTTGACATGATGATTAGGAGAAAGGTTGATATATTGTGTGTCCAGGAGACCAGGTGGAAAGACAATAATGCTAGAAGTTTAGGGGCAGGGTTTAAATTATTTTACCATGGTCTAGATGGTAAGAGAAATGGAGTCGGGGTTATTTTAAAAGAAGAGTTGGCTAAGAATGTCTTGGAGGTGAAAAGAGTATCAGATGGAGTGATGAGGCTGAAACTTGAAATTGAAGGTGTGTAATGTGATTAGTGGCTATGCCCCACAGGTAGGATGTGACGTAGAGGTGAAAGAGAAATTCTGGAAGGAGCTAGACGAAGTAGTTCTAAGCATCCCAGACAGAGAGAGAGAAGTAATTGGTGCAGATTGTAATGGACATGTTGGTGAAGGAAATAGGGGTGATGAAGAAGTAATGGCTAAGTACAGCATCCAGGAAAGGAACTTGGAGGGACAGATGGTGGTAGACTTTGCAACAAGGATGCAAATGGCTGTAGTGAACACTTTTTTCCGGAAGAGGTACGAACATAGGGTGACCTACAAGAGCGGAGGTAGAAGCACGCAGGTGGATTACATCTTGTGCAGACGATGTAATCTGTAGGAGGCTACCGACTGTAAGGTAGTGGTAGGGGAGAGTGTGGCTAGACAGCATCGGATGGTGGTGTGTAAGATGACTCTGGTGGTGGGGAGGAAGATTAGGAAGACAAAGGCATAGCAGAGAACCATGTGGTGGAAGCTGAGACAGGACGAGTGTTGTGCAGCTTTTCAGGAAGAGGTGAGACAGGCTCTCGGTGGACAGGAAGAGCTGAACCACTGCAGCCAAGGTGATCAGAGGGCAGGCAGGAGAGTACTTGGTGTATCTTCTGGCAGGAAAGGAGAGAAGGAGACTTGGTGGTGGAACCTCACAGTACAGGAAATCGTACAAGGAAAAAGGTTAGCTAAGAAGTGGGACACTGAGAGGACCGAGGAGAGGCAAAAGGAATACATTGAGATGCGACACAGGGCAAAGGTAGAGGTGGCAAAGGCCACACAAAAGGCATATGATGACATGTATGCCAGGTTGGACACTAAAGAAGGAGAAAATGATCTATACAGGCTGGCCAGACAGAAGGATAGAGATGTGGAGTTTTTAACCAGCTTGTTCAATAGAATTCTAGTGCGAGAGAAGATGTCTGAGGAATGGAGGAAAAGTGTGCTGGTGCCCATTTTTAAGAACAAGGGAAATGTGCAGAGCTGTGGGAGCTATAGAGGAATAAAGTTGAAGAACCACACAATGAAGTTATGGGAAACAGTAGTGGAGGCTAGACTCAGGACAGAAGTGAGTATTTGCGAGCAACAGTATGGTTTCATGCCTAGAAAGAGTGCCACAGATGCATTATTTGCCTCTAGGCTGTTGATGGAAAAGTACAGCGAAGGTCAGAAGGAGCTACATTGTGTCTTTGTAGATCGAGAGAAAGCCTATGACAGAGTACCCAGAGAGGAACTGTGGTACTGCATGCGGAAGTCTGGTGTGGCAGAGAAGTATGTTAGAATAATACAGGACATGTACAAGGACAGCAGAACAGCGGTGAGGTGTGCTGTCGGTGTGACAGACGAATTTAAGGTGGACGTGGGACTGCATCAGGGATCAGCCCTGAACCCCTTCCTTTTCTCGTGGTGATGGATAGGCTGACAGATGAGATTAGACTGGAATCCCCGTGGACCATGATATTTGTAGATGACATTGTGATTTGCAGTGAAAGCAGGGAGCAGGTGGAGGAACAGTTAGAAAGATGGAGGCATGCACTGGAAAGAAGAGGAATGAAGATTAGCCGAAGTGTAACAGAATATATGTGCATGAATGAGTGGGGCGGTGGGGGAAGAGTGAGGCTACAGGGAGAAGCGATAGCAAGGGTGGAGGACTTTAAATACTTGGGGTCAACCGTCCAGAGCAATGGTGAGTGTGGTCAGGAAGTGAAGAAACGGGTCCAAGTAGGTTGGAACGGGTGGAGGAAGGTGTCAGGTGTGTTATGTGACAGAAGAGTGTCTGCGAGGATCAAGGGCAAAGTTTATAAAACAGTGGTGAGGTTAGCCATGATGTACGGATTAGAGAGTGGCACTGAAGAGACAACAGGAAAGAGAGTTGGAGGTGGCGGAAATGAAGATGTTGAGGTTCGCTCTCTGAGTGACCAGGTTGGATGAAATTAGAAATGAGCTAATCAACGGACAGCCAAGGTTCGATGTTTTGGTTTAAGACAAAGTCAGAGGGAGCAAACTTCGATGGTTTGGACACATCCAGAGGAGAAATAGTGAGTATATTGGTAGAAGGATGATGAGGATGGAGCTGCCAGGCAAGCGAGCTAGAGGAAGACCAAAGAGAAGGTTGATGGATGTCGTGAGGGAAGACAAGAGGGCAGTTGGTGTTCGAGAGGAGGATGCAGGAGATAGGCTTACATGGAAAAGGATGACGCTCTGTGGCGACCCCTAACGGGACAAGCCGAAAGGAAAAGAAGAAGACAAGTGAATTAATCACATAGTGTTGAACATTTTTTTTTTCCATTAGTAGTGAGGTTAATTCTGACCCGAAATACCTCAGACAGGATGTTGCCAGGCTGCTCAGTACAATAAATGAAAACAATTGAAATCAGGTGTACCAAGGAGAGGCTAGCAAATGGCATGTAACTGGGCTTAAAACATAGTGTCTAATGGCTAGCATGAAACCATGCTAACCATGCTACATGAAATTAAATTTACAGTGACAAAAATGTCTGGCTGCTCAGAACAATATCAGCAATACAGTGAATTCAAAATCATTTACCAAGGAGATGCTAACAAGGGGCATGAAACTTTTAAAAGGTTATTGAATAGCATGAAAATGGCCAGCCTTCACATTTGGCTGAAGATACCTTTTGGGACCGTGCTCTGCCGCGAATAGCGAAAATCCATGAGGAATTGATACGACTCCAACTAAAATGGCTTGTAGTTACCGAAAGATGCCACAAGATGTCAGCAAAGGACAACTTGTGTCTAAATGAAGCCTCTCAACTCACTCAAAATTGTTGTCAAAAGGATCAGGATTCCACCAGATAGCACCAAAGCAATAAATAGTGTTACTGGCAAAAACACGCAGGATAGGTTAAACTAGGGGTCACCAACCTTTTTGATGTTGAGAACTGTTGACTAATGCAAAGAGCTATCAGTTTGATGATCACTGCTGAAATAATAAAAAAAAATCATCTCATTGACATTGCACCGGCTAGCTTCTCCCCAAAAACAATATCTGTTCATTATGCGCTACGATACTGAACTTTGAATTATACTAGATTTAAAAAAAAAAAAAAATCATAAATTATATATCCATCCATCCATTTTCTGAGCCGCTTGTCCTCACTAGGGTTGCGGGCGTGCTGGAGCCTATCCCAGCTGTCATCGGGCAGGAGGCGGGGTACACCCTGAACTGGTTGCCAGCCAATCACAGGGCACATACAAACAAACAACCATTTGCACTCACATGCACACCTACGGGCAGTTTAGAGTCTCCAATTAATGCATGTTTCTGGGATGTGGGAGGAAACCGGAGTGCCCGGAGAAAACCCACGCAGGCACGTATATATATATATATATATTTTTTTTTAAATACAATTTTTTTAAATAACATATATATATATATATATATATATGTTATTTTAAAATTAATATCAATGTAAGGTTAATTATAAAAATAGCAACAAAAAAAGATGTAGGTCATAGCTAAGAGGTGCTATTAAAAACGAAATAATATTTAAAAAAAATAGCACAAAATATTTTTCTCTCTGGTGAGCTAATTTTCTCCTGTGGTCCTTGGGGCCTACCTGATGCGAATATGTACAGTCCCCTCAAGAACTGTGACATTTAGAGCCCCACACAACCAGTTGGCAGAAAAGACCACAGTTTATTCTCGTCAAATATATTGCTAAATGCTAATAATAACTAGCATTTATATTGCACCTTTCAAGGATTTGGGTGTTTTGAGCCACGCACGCACGCACGCACACGCACACGCACACGCACACACACACACACACACACACACACACACTGCTTTCTGTTAATGATTGACATCCTGCATAATTATTATTGTACGTTACGCTGATAGGTAGCAATGTTCACAATTGAAAGTTAATAAACCACACGCCAACTCACGTCGGCCTCACAGTTCTGAGGACCCGGGTTCAATCCCCGGCCCCGCCTGTGTGAAGTTTGCATGTTTTCTCTGGGCACTCCGGTTTCCTCCCACATCCCAAAAACATGCATGAATTGGAGACTCTAAATTGCCCGTAGGTGTGAATGTGAGTGCGACTGGTTGTTTGTTTGTATGTGCCCTGCGATTGGCTGGCAACCAGTTCAGGGTGTACCCCGCCTCCTGCCCGATGATAGCTGGGATAGGCTCCAGCACGCCCGCGACCCTAGTGAGGAGAAGCGGCTCCGAAAATGGATGTATGCCAACTCACTTCAGTCGAGATGCTCAGATGACGTCCATTCAGTCACCATTTTCCATGTGAGCTGATGAGAGCCAAATGCACAATCAGCATTTTCCTTTGAAACCTGACACTCTTCTTCGGGCTTACTACAATTCCTCTCCAAAGCTAGGCTCTATCTACTGGATTGCTTACAATAAGATAAAGAAAGACTGTACAGTATAAAGCGCAAAGCTCCGCCAAAGGCCATACTTCCATCCATTTAGGGTCAGTTTAGCTGGAGCCTATCCCAGCTGACTTTGGGTGAGAGATGGGGTACACCCTGCGTGAATTTCCCCGCAGGCACGGCAAAAACGTTTTTTTTTAGGAACTGGTTTAATGAAGCCATCCAATCTCCATCATACCGTGAAAACTTATACAAATAATAATACAATTAGGAACAGACAAACGCACAGGTAGCTAACAATTTCAATGGTGAAAATAATATACTAACGAATACCTCGTTGGCTGCTGCCGCAAAAGAGGGAATTGAAGTGTCCTGGAATGGGGAGGTGATTGTCCTTAATATTTCACTCTTATCTTAACTTATAAAGTTCTCTAAGTAGCCGTCGGTCATCTTGTCGTGTTCAGGACGTGCCTCAGCCTTGTACTTTCAGCCATCCATTTTCAATACCGCTTATGCAAGGGAATCAACAACTGACATCAAACAAGCAACAACACATGACACACCAATCACCCCAAAGTCACACAAACATATCAGTGTATAGTTAGACACCATCATGCATTTACACCTTGGACTGGTCAACAGTCAATCGTAAGGAACGGTAAAGCATTCGCACTTACATTCACACCTATGGACAATTTAGGGTTTTAAACGAACATTTCTGGGAATGTGGGAGAAAACTGAAAAATTCCTTTGAATTTACAAACACCAATTCCAATGAAGTTGTGTAAAATGTGTAAACAAAAACAGAATACAATGATTTGCAAATAATTTTCAAATATTACGATGAATACACTACAAAGACCACCTATTTAATGTTCAAACTGACAAACTTTCTTTTTTTTTTTTTTTGGCCAATTATTTACTCATTTTGAATTTGATGCGGCGGCACGGTGGCCGACTGGTTAGAGCGTCAGCCTCACAGTTCTGAGGCCCCGGGTTCAATCCCCGGCCCCGCCTGTGTGGAGTTTGCATGTTCTCCCCGTGCCTGCGTGGGGTTTCTCCGGCCACTCCGGTTTCCTCCCACATCCCAAAAACATGCATGAATTGGAGACTCTAAATTGCCCGTAGGCATGACTGTGAGTGCGAATGGTTGTTTGTTCCTATGTGCCCTGCGATTGGCTGGCAACCAGTTCAGGGTGTACCCCGCCTCCTGCCCGATGACAGCTGGCATTGACTCCAGCATGCCCGCGACCCTTGTGAGGAGAAGCGGCTCAGAAAATGGATGGATGGATGGATGGATGAATTTGATGCCTGCAGCATGTTCCAAAAAAGCTGGGACAGGGGCATGTTTACCACTGAGTTTAATCACCTTTCCTTTTAACAACACTCAATAAGTGTTTGGAAACCAATTATTGAAGCTTTGTAGGTGGAATTCTTTCCCATTCTTGCTCGATGTACAGCTTCCAAAACTTGTATGTACCTTTCAGCTTTAATGGTGCCTTCACAGATGCTGGCTTTTGAACTTAGCGCTAATAACGATCCCGATGGTCCTCTTCCTCTTTGACCCAGAAGACGCGACGTCCATGATTTCCAAAAACAAGTTGAAATGTAGACTCGTCAGGTAACAGCACACTTCTCCACTTTGCATCACTCCATCTCAGATGAGCTGGGGCCCAGAGAAGCCTGCAGCGTTTCTGTGTGTTGTTGATACACAGTATGGCTTTCGCTTTGCATGGTAAAGATTTCACTTGCATTTGTAGGTGTTGTGACGAACTGTGTTAACTGACAATGGTTTTCTGGAGTGTTCCTGAGCCCACGTGGCAATATCCTTTACACAATGATGCAGTTTTTGTATATAGTGCTGCCTGGCCACTCCAAGGTCACTGCCAGTTAATGGTGTTTTTCAGCCTTGCCTCTTACGTGCAGAGATTTCTCCAGATTCTCGGGATCTTTTGATGATATTACGGACTGCAGATGATGAAATCCCCCAAATTCCTTGCAATTGTACGCTGAGAAACGTTGTTGTTAATCTGTTGGACTGTTTGCTCATGCAGATGTTCACAAAGTGGTGAACCTCGCACCATCCTTTTGGGGATGTTCTTTTTTTATACCCAATCATGACACTCACCAGTTTCCAATTAATTTCTCCACCTGTGGAATGTTCCAAACAGGTATTTTTTGAGCATTTCTCAACTTTCCCCCAAGTTTTGTTGCCGCTGCCCAAGGTTCTTTGGAACATGCTGCAGGCATCAAATTAAAAATGAGAGAATATTTGAGGGAGAAAAAAAAAAAAAAAACATACGCAATAACATTCATCAATTTGAATATTAAATATCTTGTCTTTGTATTGAACTCAACTGAATATAGGTTCAAAAGTATTTGCAAATCATTGTATTGATTTTATTTACATTTTACATCCCAACTTAATTGGAATTGGGGTTTGTACTTAATTAGAACATGTACATTGGTTGCAAATGGTTACAATGTGTTAAACTTACATATTATTTGATTATTTTCAAAGGAAGAGGGCAACATTACATCAGTGTACCAATTATTCATGTGCAACTGAAAATTAAGTACTTTTTTTCAGTGTATCCGCAGAAAACCAATAAAAGCATAAGGAGGAAAACACAGGAAATTTTCAAATTTCAAAGGAAGCGAAATTGTTTCACAAGATGAAATGAGTTGCAATGTTTGGTATACAGTCGTTACGCCTGCAAACCTGTACATATTCAATTAAGCCTGATCATAACGTGACCATTGGGATGTTGCTTTCCCAATGATAAGGACAAGACTGACCTGTTACGCAATATACATGCATTCTATCAGAGGCGCGTGCATGTGGAAAAAAAACTAGAGCTTTTCGTCTTCTGCTTCACGCTTGTTTGATGATGCCCAACGCATTAAATATCACGCGTGACTGACTTGTATGATGGAGTGTGTGCTTTTCCATTCTGGACACATGCCGAAGAAGTAAATGCCCCCCCCCCACACACACATATACAATACAGTATAGCATATACTGTATATACATATTAAGTATACCAATTATAATATTATAAACATGCAAAATAATATGAACATTTAATTATGTAAATAATTTTACATTTTTAGAATTTTTAGAATATAGACTAATAATAATAATACAAAAATATATTTTAATAATATAAAAATGGGGAACTGAATGAGATATATTAGCACATCACCATGTAAAATAATAAATAATAAATAATAAGTAAATAACATTACTCGTTACTCATACTCCTTTATTAATAAAGTACAGGGTTTTTTTTGTTTTGTTTGTTTTTTAACCTGTCCTGTTCAGCTGCATGGCCTTGCAGAATGGTGGATCTGTATGCCTTTTTGTGCTGGCACAGTTTTGCTGTGCAACACTGGCGTTTGAAGTACTCCATCTGCTTATTTTTTAATTATTCTGATGTTTATTGAAAATGCAGCTGGACAGAAAAGGATTTTAGGGGACAGAACGGACAAGGGAAATGGGGGTGCGAACGACAGCAGAACAATAGTCAGACAGTCGAGATATTTAAGGACAACGTTACAACACTCAAATCGTGTTCTTAATTGTTGATTATTATTCTCTCAACAGGTAGAATAATCATTTAAAAAAATACGAATTGTTACATTTAGATTGTAAGAATATACAAAAAAAAAAAAAAAAAAAAAAAAAAAAAGCCCAATAGTATGAGCAGCTTATCCACTCGTACAGTGCCGTGAAAAAGTATCGGTCCCCTTGTCAAATTCAGATACAAATTTCTTTTTCGCAGTTTCCCCACTTTGAGATCATCAATAAATGTAAATATCAGACAAAGATTACCCAAGTCCCAAGTAAACGTAAAATGCAGTTTTTAAATGGTGACTTTATTTATTAAGGAAAAAAAAAAAAAAAACTTTTCAAAGCGACCTGGCCCTGTGTGAACCTGGCCACCCGCAGCAGCAACAACTGAAATCAAGCGTTTTCTCTAGCTGGCAATGAGTCTTTCTATCTCTGTAGACACCTACACCTACACACACACACACACACACACACACACACAGACACACACACACACACACACACACGAGTCTGTCAAAAAACATTGATTTTATTCATTTATCTTAAAAACTTTAAAATAAAGTGCTTTTTATGTACATTATAACAAAAACAACAGTCACAATTCATCTCCATAATACAAAAAAAAAATAAAATACAGTTCACAAGTATTTACACGACGAATAATTATAATAATAATAATAAAAAAGAAGGGAATCATGCAGGCAAGACCACATATGTCTACTTTGTTTTTCAATCAACTAAGTGGATAGAGTTTCATTGGATGAGGCCGATAAGGAAAATTGAATGTTAGTTGTACTTTTATTGTGCTGGTATTTGTCATGGGACTGTTTTGGGAAGAAAAAAAAAACAAAACGAAATAATAATAAAGCAATGAGGGGGGCCATTAAAGGAAAATGGCTTTACACATGTGGCTACATTCATGTCCAGTACAGTATGTTGCATCATCCAGGAGCCGCTCAAAACGAAGCATGCTTCACTGCGTTGGAACAAAATGCTCATCATTAATAAATATCCATGTCGACAATTAAGGCCAAATGGTAACTACTGTATACTGTACACGTCAGAGTTGGAGAAAGGCATGTGCGTGCAAAATAAGAAAGCATTTTAAGCAGCCCCCAGTCTTGTGGTTAGCGGCTAATGTAAGCAATGGTAGCATGACCAGTGTTGTGAATTGAATATGTTTTGCTAGTCGGTACGACACGGCACGTGTCGAAAAAAAGGCAGAACGACAAAAACATTTGATACTTTTATGTGGTTATCAAGCATATGAAAGCAGCATATTCTTCTTTTGATCAAGTAATCAAGTTCCCAGGGTCCTTAATTACATTTTCAGTAGTTCCTGTGGGGGGGGGGAATGTAAATCCAAACAATTTTTAGCTAAATTGTCTCATCTTGGAGTAACCAATTCTAACTAGCAGCATGTTTAGGCGCAGTTCATGTGTTATTAGGACTCCCACAACGTTTTCAGGCAGGACACGCCCCGCTGCAATATTACTGGCTCCGAGACGAGCGCCGCTGCTCTATGATTGGATGCTGTATCCCGGTAGAATACGCGCCACTGCTTCCAGATGGGAAAAGAAGTATGTGATTTATGTGTGGTGGGGTTAATATATTTCCCACTAACCCTAACTCACCCTAATCTGAACCTTAACCCATCTTAAATCACCTTAATCCCCAACCCTCGCCCTAAATTTAACCATAACAAACTTCTTTGTTTTTATTTCGTGCAAATGTGATACATGTTTGGGATGGTCACCTTGTTACTGTATATCTGCGTAGCCTGCCCTTCCCGTGACGCAGGAGCCAATCATGTTGCAGTGGGGCGTGTCCTGCCTAGAAACTGAGGAAATCCTAATAACGCACAGTTCACACATACTGTAGGCCACTTGACTTTAATACACACGTTTTAAACTGAAGTGTCAAGTTAAGTTATGCTTGGCACAATTTCAAGCATTGCTAAGCTAACTAGAGGCTAGTGTTACCATATGGACTAATTGACATTCTTGACTTTTAACAATTTCAGTTAATGGCGTATGCAGTATTTGCAAATTTGAGCGAATTTAGCCGTTGGCTTGACTAATTCTAGAATTTAATTTTTTTTTAATATACATATTGAGCTTTAAAACACGAGTTTAAAAACTGTAGTGTCACCGTTTGTAGTGTATGGCTATGCTAGGCTAACAAGCGTGAGGGACAAGTATTAGCATATGGACGCGATATCGGGATTGTAGACTTTCCAATACTCAATAAGTTAATGTTGTAAATTTGCAGATTTCAACAAGCTTCACAAATGTAGCGAGCTGAGCTTGCTCTAAATGTAACAAAATCTATGTAGGCGCGAGTTCAGTACCAATTCATAAATACGAATGTTTAAGACACGATTAAAAGCTGTGTCACAGTTTTTACTGTTGCTAAGCTACCTCGTGACTGGTATTACCGCATGCCCCCATTTTTATCAGGGGTGTTGCACTGAGGGGGGGGGGGGGGGGGGACAGCTGTCCCAGGGCCATGAGCATTTTGGAGGGCCTCTGACTGCCCCCCCCCGATAAATTATTTCTAGGAGGGGGCCCTCCATAAAGCTACTGTATGTGGGCCTAGAATCTGGTGCTACGCCCCATATTGGGATTGTAGACGTTTAAAAATTGTTTTATCAATGCACATTTTCAGATTTAAACACACTTAGCAGTTAGCACAAACACAGGTAGCTTGGATCACTCTAGCAGTAACCATATCAAACCACCAGCATGTTAAGGCCCAATTTACACAATTTTGGCACATTCTAAACTGAAGTGTCACCTTTTAAGTCATAAAGGCACCATTTCCAGAAATGCTAAGCTAACTAGTGGCTAGTATCGGCATATTTGTAATTGACGTAGCTGTTGTCCTCTTTTACTAAATGTACAGTATAACTAGATACTGCTTTGATATGCTTGATGCACAAACACAAGTGTGCTCATTAGCAGTATTACGTATGGAGGCAGCAAAATATGGGTGGCAAAAGGTTCAATTCTATACAACACATCTTACACAAGGTCCCTTAAAAACTCACACACGCACAGAATATTAAGCACAGATCGTCAATATAAAGCAAAAAAGAAACACAGACCACTTTTTGCGCGCTACGCTATGCAATTACACTGTCAGCTGGATGCGATGGAACAGAACCACTTGTCAGTCACTTAGTATTTGAAAGGTTTTATGCTGAGATAGATACGGAAAGTTCAGTAAAGTGGTGCTGTATATATTATGTGCCCTATTGTACATTGTTAGTAATATTGTTCTCTATGAGCTTCTAACATCTTTGGGAAACGTCTGCTTATTAAGTCTCAATAGTGTACACAGAATGTTCATAATGGTCCCAGCGTAATTTCTTGCTATTTTCTCAGTACAGTAGTTGCATTCTATGTGTAAATTGACAAGCTGTGCAAACACCCTGATTTTTTTGTACTTTTTATCGGACTCAAGTGACGATGGATGCGAGCATGGAATGAAACATTTTGGGGGGGAGAAATGTTTTCTACCTCTGAGTACTAAGTCCAACAGATGTCTTTTTAAAATATCCAATACATAGTTGTGCGTAAATTGTGTATAAATAAACATAATACTGATGTTTTTGGAAAAATATCCTTGGTTTGCATCTGACCGACTTCCTCTTTTCTGCCAGATCTCCCTGTCCTTTCTTGGATGGCTGCTGCACCAAGTCGGTAGTTAGCGTTTGTACTGTCAGTGTCCCATAAATAGCATTTTAAAAATAAAATAAAGAAAAAAACATTTCATTAAAATAATAATTTTGATATACATGCTCGATATGCCAGTCACACTTAACTATGACCTAATGCAGAGTGCTCCCGGACCACCACATCAGAGAAAGGTCAGGGAGAGGTGGCAGGAACAGTGAGTGGGGATTTTTCATTGGGCTTGTTGTACCCCACGACTCCTGCCTAGCAACAGGTGACCACGACAATGTGATGTGGCAAAGACAATTCTGTTGTTTTCCACTGCTGTAGCTGCTAGCTAATATTCTATTTTAGGTTTGACATTTTTTTTTTTGTGGGCTGCACAGTTGAGTACGTTGCTGTAGTAAGAGAAGCAGACAGTAAGAGTAGTGTAGTTATCCTGGTTTATACTGTATCTACCTAAGTGGTCTGCGACCCACCGTTTTCTTTTATTCATATAAAAACACCACTGAACACAGGATGATATCTTAATGCCTTTAGCAAAACCCTCTGTTTGCTCTTTCCAATGCTAAATCAAACGATGTGGAATTGGTCATCACAATACAATGGCAGTATTGCATTTTGATGAGTTCATTGTTGCTTCTTTTTCAGTTCATTATTTTTTAATTTTATTTTTTTTGGCACAGAGCACATGATGATTCGGTGCGACCCTGAAAATGTTTTTTGTTTTACTCCTTGGCTTTCTGTTAAGTAAAGTGGGGTATACGCATACCAATTTTTACACACGACAAGAAAATCCAAAAGCGTGTTCTACTCAAGATGACCAACACAGCACACATAACCATGTCTGTCGTAGTGTCAAAACTGACCTGTGAGAGGCAGCATGGTGCTACAGGGCATCCAGACAGCCAAAAAATACAAAATAGAAGCAGGTGGCCGGACGCTGTGTTCGGAATCAGTTGGCCTATTTGTAGTGCTGTTGGAATGTATAAATTATCACCTATATAGTGCCCTCAAAGTATCCCACAACGCTTATTGAAAAGTAATGAGCAACTGATGGTCACTAGAAAGGCAATATATCTAAGTATATCACTGATACAGTAAAACTAAATGCATAAAACACAAAACAATGGATGGAACTAGTGCTTTGTTTGCATTAATTTGGTAAAATATACTGAGCGAAAATTCAAATAGTTATTATAATTTCTTTGTTTAATATTTATTACTGAAGGTCCACTGACTGACGTTTATCCGTATTGTAATTATGCAACAGTAAAAATGTAATTAACAGCCTGCCCAAGTAGTATTCGAAAACTATTTTTGGGCTCTGGCCTTCCTGCGTTAAGTTCCATGTTCTCCCCGTGCTTGCGTGGGTTTTCTCCGGGTACAGTGTTCCCCTGCTATTCACGGGACATTGGGACCAAGCTCTGCCGCGAATATTGAAAATCCGTCATTAATTGGCACCTGCCGTAAAAATGTTTATTTTGCCTAAAGGTGAGACAAGTTGGTGGAAAAGCTTAACTTTTGTGTAACTGGAACTCCTCAACTCACTGCAACATAGTTCCTTGACACCCAAATGCCACCAGATGGAGCCAAAGCAATCCTGATAGTTTTTCAGCAAAGAGCGGCGGATATGTTCCAAAACAAATTCGTAAATAGGCAAATTGGCGAATGCTGAACTGCAAATATGCGAGGGTTCGCTGTTGTCCACTACATTAAAAAATGTAGGAGTGGGGAATGCGTGAATGAGTCTGAACACAGCCCATGTGTTAGTTAATCTGGTGCAAACTCTTCTCGTCTCCTTGTCATTTATTTTTTTTGGGTGAATGATTTGTGAGAGACATTCTGCAAACAAGCAAGACAACCAGTTTCTCCTTTGTTTGTGTTGAGCAACAGCGCCAGCTTCGGCGAGCTTGCTGATTGGCTAGCATTCTCCTCCATGTCACAATCACAGTGTCCGTGTATCAGCCCATCTTGGTGTTGACCACACGATAGACAATTGTGTAAAATCGTAAATACTGAACAGGCTTAACATTACGATTGTTGTTTTCCAAGCAGATTGGGTATGGAAAAAACCTGACACCCCTGGTTAATTGCTCAGGATAATCGTTTAGAGACAACCGACAATTAGGCCTTTGGCGACTTTGATCAAGGGAGGAATAATGCTCAAATTCAGCCTGATTATAGGTATGCGTGTACCCCGCTTAATGCTCCCATATTTCGTAATCATCGTAGTACCTGCATGATTCAGCGTAGACGCTTGCCGTCCGACGGCCCACGGTGCGTTCACTGGTATGAGCGAATAAACAGACTTTTTCTTTTCTTTTCTTTTCGGGACATACATTCAGGAGGTACGAGTTAGCGCGTTTAGTGGCCTTTTTGTTGCCTCTTTGATCCGTTAAGCTGTTATACAGTCTCATCGTCTTTTATCTGTTCATCATCGTCCACACAGACATAGTACGAACGCATCAGTTTTTCATCCTCGTTGAACCTGAACTTGGTGGCTTTTGTACGGCCAGGGCAGTAGACGTCTAAGGACAATTGACTTGAAGACATAAATACTGCGAGACCGTCTTCTGTCTTGCATTGCCACACTCTGCACGCATTTTGTATGCAATTAGTGGCCATGAGGAAATTGACTAAACTATTGGAGAGCAGCTGTCAAGTCCCCGACTCTGCTGGAGCTGCTTTTGCCATCCCACGCAGCTTGAAAGAAAAAAAAAAAAAAAGAGCAAAACAAAAATATGTCTGGGTCTCATCTCACACAATGGAGTCTTTAATTTCCGAGCCTAACCGCACTCTGGGCCGGGGGCAAGTGGGCGAGTACTCCACGTGGCTCTCTTTGACGTTGAGTGGCCGCCCATCGGACGCGTCGGAGAAGCTCTTGCTCTCTGGCGAGGACTCCCTGGTTGGCGTGCTGCAGATGTAGTTGTCGTTGAGTGTCTGGTAGCCCTTGTGGTCCGACGTGGACACAGGGATGGTGTTGCCGTTGAGCGGCAGGCTCTCTGTGGGCTTGCCGGCCATCCTGGGCTTCTTCTGCTGCATGCTGGCACACTCACCCTGCTTGAGCATCGACTTCATGTGGTCGCGGTTGCGGTAGATGACGAACAAGGAGAAGACAACGAGGGAGAAGGCGAGCAGGGCGCAAACCACGATGAGCTCGTTCCAGTAGGTCTTGGTGTGGATCTGCTCCGAGCGAGACTCGCCTGGAAGGATCATGACCTCCTCGCGCTTCACGTGTGGGGTGCGTGAGTGGCTCACCGCGGTCGTGGTGCTCTCGAGGTGAGGTTCCGCTCTCACGCAGTAGTTGGCCAGCAGCTGGCGGAAACTCTCCTCCTCCGACCAGCACTCGTAGGTCTCCGTCTTGTCGGCTTGCGCCACCACCACCAGGCTGCCCTCGGGGGTGGTGTAGAGGAACTGGCTGGCGCTGTAGCGCCACTTCCTCTGGGCCAGGTTGGAGCGCAGCTTGCAGGGCAAGACCCGTAATGTGTTGGTAGGGATTGTGATAAGATGGCATCGGGATCCACCTTTCCCAAGAATGAACAAGAAACATTAAATGTGTGTCATACAGTAAATAAATGTGGGGAACTTAACAATTTTAGGGCCTTGAGCGTATTTAATCCAGCCCACCATGCAATTTTAAAAACTAATCCAACTTTTAAAATATACAGTATGTGACCCGCCAGCACGAAAATGGAAGTCACATGGATGTGTTTTTATCTGAGCCCATAAAGCATTGACTGTGAAAAAGACTGTGATTCATACACCAGAAAAATAAGTAAAAAAAAATCACTTGCCAGTTGGAACTGATGTGAATTTCTTACCTTAATGCCTAAAAAAAATGCTTTAATTGTGAGGGTACAGCGCAATCTCCATGAGAAATGTTCGACGACGACAACGAAAAATCAACGACACTAATCAGTTGCCACCACGCGCAAAACAAGGAAAACTACATCATATGGTTTCTGGTATCAACAGAAAGGTTGGGGTTCTCTACAGCAACAGATTTAATTAAAATGTACATCATTAAATCTACGAATTAACAAGAGGCTGTAATACAGTCCCTTGTGATGTATACAAAACATCCTTATTGCCGCCTCTGATCTTTAAACGGACATATCTTTACCAAATGTTACCTGATTACTACAATCTCTACATCATTGGTAAGCATATAGCTCAAAACACATCCATGCGACTTCCAATTGATTTTGTGCTGGAGGGTGACATATTTCCTTGATAGTTGTCATAGACTGGGCAACTGTTCAATGTGGACGAGCCTCTTTTAAAAATGTTATTTATTATTATTTTATTTTTTTTACAATATAGCGTACACAATCTTGGCCGGAGTTTTTGCTTGCATCATAACAACATCCTGTTTTGGCCGTTTTATTTCGATGACAGAAGTTTTTCTGTCCGAAAGCGAAAGTGCACTTTTGGGCGAAGATTTTCTGTCTGAAAATGTGGTGCATCACTAACTGTATTAGTCATTGTTAACAGAAGTTAATGAATATTTGCTCATGAGTATTGCCATATTGTCTGGCTACATGTGTTGCTTCACCATTTGTGTTCAAATATCCATTGCGCTGAAAGGGTTATAATACCATATTGGGGTTCTGTAAAATGCTGAACAGTCGACTTGTTTGCTTCATTGTGTAAGCCACAAGATCCAAGTGCCTTTTGATTTGAAAAAATGTCACTCTTTAAGAATCACACTCACGGGCAGCTGCTGGTCGGACAGCTCTCGGGCCGGAGAGCGTCTTGTTACAAATGGCCGATGTATCAGCCTCCTCCACATCTTGCTGCCAGTGGCTGAGACAGAACACAACAAACCAAAACACCCACAGCTGCAGTTAAGTGACATGTTGTGTGCACATGCTCATCCATCTACAGTCTTTCATTAAAGGCGTGATAACACTGCCAGTGCAGCGTGACAAAGGGGAACAATCTTCTTTTTAACAGCATCTTGCGCTAGCTCACAACATGACTGTTGGCCTGTTTTTTCATTTGTTTTGGTACACAGTGCGGAACAGTAGAACTGCTTAAGTTGTACATTAGAGCAGTGGGACTCAACCTTTTTGGGGTCCTTGACCCCAATAAATGTTTGATCGACCCTGGGGCCCCACGGAACCTTGCAAGTTAATGAGTTTTCTTGCAACACTTTCCTGCAGATGTGTCACAATAAAAGCATGATTAAGAAATAAATGGTGTATGCCAACTGAAACGCGACGGGGCTCGTAATTTGAAAAGAATGCAGCTCATGTTAAGTTTGTATTAACAGCAGCATGCAAAACCTTTAACATTGCAAATGGGGCCGAGAGCTCTTATTAAAATGCAATGAATAACACTTGAGAAACATGGGATTAGAGGGAAAAATAATGCTACCCTCTGTTGTTTAGGTAAATAAAGGTATCAGTCACGTTGGAGTAAAATAATCCAATCTCTATAAATGTCATAGGATCTTTTCAAAAGACATTTTATTTTCACGGACCCCTTGCAATTAAACCACAGACCACTCGAGGTCCACGAACCACTGGTTGAGAAACACTGTAATAGAGTATGTTATTCGAACCCCCCAAAAATGTGCCTTTTAAAACCTCAGAAGTCACACCGCCGTCATGTCAATGTCAGGTCGGCCACCATCAAATCGTTAACGCTCCATGCTTTGCTTTTTTGTTTTTTTTGTTGGCTTTTTTTGCGACAAGAAGCAGCCTCAACAAGGGATGCTGATGTAAGAGGACTAAGGTTCAAAGCACTGTCTCCCGCCCGAAGATAGCTGGGATGGATGGATGGATCCATCCATCCATTTTCTTTACCGCCTCTCTTCACTAGGGTCGCGGGCTGCTGGAGCCTATCCCAGCTATCATCGGGCAGGAGGCGGGGTACACCCTGAACTGGTTGCCAGCCAATCGCAGGGCACATACAAACAAACAACCATTTGCACCTAATTACCAACGGGCAATTTAGAGTTGTCAATTAACCTACCATGCATGTTTTTGGGATGTGGGAGGAAACCGGAGTGCCCAGAGAAAACCCACGCAGGCACGGGGAGAACATGCAAACTCCACACAGACGGGGCCGAGGTTTGAACCTTGGTCCTCAGAACTGTGAGGCAGACGCTCTAACAAGTCGTCCACCGTGTCGCCTGGATGGATGGATGTAAAATCAAATTTTTTTTGGGTGTAATAGAGAAGTCTCAAAGGCACATTAGGGTGATATTGACTCCACTTGTATTATTTGTATTTATTAAATAGTAGTTAACGTTTTTCTTTTCTTTGTTTTGACAGTTAAATGAAGATGCTAAGAATCAATGTTAAGGGTCAGTACACAGTTTTATTATACAGCTGTTATACATCTTATTTTTACACATGTATGACCCTTAATTTTTTTTTTAATGTTACTTAAAACATTGCCTATGCTGTTAAATAATGTTTTGTTATGGCCACAGTTTGAATTTCCATTATTTTCTATGGGAAATGTTTCAAAATCTGAACAAATTCTAGGTTGAACAGTATCTTGGAATGCGTTCCATTCGACCTTTGCAGTTCCACTGTACTATGGTGCTGTATTTTATTTAAGACACACTACACATCTTTGTTTAACAATCATCTTTGTTTTAACAAAAAAAACTGATTTGCAGTTCCAATTGCGGATCTTGCAGCCCTACCTGTCGGGCGGTGCCATCCTGACGTCCCGACACAACCGTCCGGTCCAGGCACAGTAAGGGTCTCTAGACAGGACACACTCTCCACAGCTTTGGTAGTTGGAGCAGTTAGCCACGGGGACCTCCACAAGGCCCGAGTAGGATGACACAAACAGTAGGCCCTGTAAATGGGAAGGACAAAACATGCATGGTAATATTCATCAGAACAATCCTGCCTCGAGTAATTTCATGCAAAATCACACACACAAAAAAAAACTTCATCTATAGTCCTCGTTAGGGTCACGGGTAAGCTGGAGCCTATCCCAGCTGACTTTGGGTGAGAGGCGGGGTACACCCTGGACTGGTTGCCAGCCAAGCAGGGCACATACAGACAAACAACCATTCACCATTCATTCAGGGCAATTTAGAGCAGTGGTGTAAAACTAATTTTCATCACGGGGTACATCGTAGTTATCGTTTCCCTCAGAGGGCCGTTATGACTGTTAGCCACCATATAAATATATGATTGCTTCATATTATTACTAGACTACACCGATTTGATCGGGCTGATCGGTATCGGCGATATTTAGCAGTTTATGCTGATCGGCTTTAATGTAATAATTTGCCGATCCGATCAATGCTCCACAAATGACATTTACGCCGCGTCGCCGCGTGCACAGTATATTTGAATCCAAAAGCTAGTTTATTTTTAGCCTTGTCGCATGTGTTTTGATGTAGTACTGTAAATATCTGACGGCCAATGAAGTTATTTATAAAAAAAACAAAAAAAAAAAAAACATTGGCGGTGTGGGACAGACAACACGTAATGCCCGGCCAGATCAGACTACAAGACAAATTTGCTCTTTCACGATTGCACTGTCAGACTGCTGCAATAAAATCTTGTATTCCGATACCACCGCATCCCGTTTTTTTACGATCATTGGGCTTTATCTTGTCAACTCAAATGCGACCGGATACACTCCTTACCGTGGCGACGACAACAAGAGTGGACCTTTATGGATCCAAGGAACACATTTTATAATTGAAAAATCTCACGGCACACCAACACACAAAAATGTCACAAAAAGTGGATACATTAGCTATTGTATTTACTTCCTGCCATCTAATAGAAGACCATTCATTTGTTCTGTCTGTCACTATGCCTCACTGGCATAAATAGAGGAACAAAGATACATTACTTATTGTAAATATAATTTTTGGAGCAATTAAATACACAAGTATATACAGTAAATGAACAGGTCATTTAAATAGACACATTCCTCCATCTTGTGATCGGATCGGTGATCGTTTTTTTAAACTCGCTGATCGGCCCCAAAAATCCTGATCGTGTAAATCCTAATTATTACATATACACAACAAATTGATTCATAACCAGTTTCGAAATCAGTAAAAAAAAAAATTCAAATATTATTATTTTAAAAGGGGGATTGGCAAAAAAAAACAAAAAACCTCAGTCTTTTTAAAAGCAAAGGCAATTGGCAATTTTGGCATTTTAGCAAGAAACATGAAGTCCATGCTCATGATTTGCGTTTGCGGGCCACATACAATTATGTGGCGGGCCGGACCTGGCTTCCGGGCCTTGAGTTTGACTCCTGTGATTTAGAGCCTTCAATACATGCATGAGCAAAAATGTCATAACCAATGTATTTTTTAAAATTGTATTTCTTTGGTAGCATAAATTTATTTGAGATTTACTGATCTTTTTTAACAGTTTAGTCAATCTCATGAAGAAGTTTTGATCTGAACTAATACTTTTCATGATTTTTCATTTTACTCTCTTTTAGTATTCTTTAGAAAACCCACGCAAAAACAGCCAGAACATGCAAACTCCATGTAGGAAGGCCCGAACCGAGATTCAAACCTAGAACCTCAGAACTGCAAGGCAGCTGTGCTAACTACTATCAGCCGTGCTGCCTCACGCCGAAGCAATTACATAATTAAAAACAATTTAAGTAAACAGCGCACAAAATCTGTCCAGATGGTCCCTTGCTTGGCGCCAGTGGGGTAGTTAAATTGGGGGTGACCAGGCATACACGAAATACCGTCCTCAACTCGTTTTTACCAGCTTTGACGTGCACGCCATGAGTCTATATTAAGGCCGTCTTTCCCAGTAGTATATTAAACAAACATCACTGAATCATCTTGTTTGTATTTCATCGGCCAGAATACATGGGAAAGACGCTTGGACTTTATTAGAATGACATAATCTTTCGATAAGAGTCCATTTTGGCCCCTGGGAGAGGCCATTATGTCATAAAGAAGGGAAGGTAATGAAATTGAGCTGCGGCTAAAACACCAGCGAGGATCATAAACTCTGCTCCAGATGGCCAAATAATTCTTAAGAAAATGGGCAAGATGGCCCCAGAGGGGAGGGATGTCTTCAGGCATCTAAGACAATTTAGCTCTTGTGCTTTTTTTTCCCTTCTTATTATTAAATGAATTATAATCTAAGAAGCTCTGTCAAATGTATTTACCCTCTGAGGGTCCAGTTCGATGTGCTGCACGGGCTGCGGGACGGGAAACAGAACCATCTCCTCGATGATGTGCATCTTGTCGTCGGCGTTGACGGCTTTGTGCAGCTTTCCGTCATCTGGGCACAACGGCAAACAAAGTTCAATGGGTTGCATGTCATCTCATTGCACCGGACTATCGTTCTATCATTTCAAACTGCTACATTTGCTAGAGGACTCTGCATCTTTTTTGCACAATTGTCAAAAGAAAATAAAAAAAGCACCGGCATTACCACATTACTGGTAACCTTTTATTGCTCAGTGACAGTGTTTTCTATGTCTTTATGTCTCAAAAGTATTCTCCGTCAATTGACTGTCTGGTGTCGTACTAGAGCTAGAATTTGTCTCCAACTACCGGAGACAAATTCCTTGTGTGTTTTTGAAATACTTGGCAAACAAAGATGATTCTGATTCCACCCAGCCCATGCTAAACTGTGCACTGGAGGTACCCTTCAGAGGGGCACATTTTGGAAACAAACAGTTGGGTCTGTGGAGTGTCTGCCCACCCATCAAGCATGACTCTACGTAGTACAACAGCCCCCCTCCCACACCATGTATCTCCACCTGTTTCATGATGAACTAAAATGGATGAAGATCGAGAACCTCTTTCAAGTGACGGCCACTTGAAAAACGATCGTGCCGAAAGCCCCACATGCGACACCGCTGCTATCACCAAACCAAAAGGTAAGCAGACCTGTATTGAGTTTTGCTGGACGGACAGATTAGTATTAGCTAACAGCGATAGCTTCTGATGAGCTTGTTGAGCTTCACAAAAGTGGCCTGTTTAAAGGTGACACGGTAGGAAAGGAGTAGGTGGTGACTGTCGCGACTTCCCGGAAAACTCAATAACATTAACCAAGACAACTGTGAGCTTTCAAAGTCGTCCAGACCGCTGCTGGCCTACGTGGGCTGGCTAGCTCACCTTTTGTCTTTATTAGCATATTTGGTAGAAGTAATTGAAAGTAATCAAGTTACATTTCTTGTATATTATGATACTTGTATTACATCAATGACTACATTTTTGAAAAGGGTAACTAATAACTGCATCGATATACATTTTTAAGTAACCCTCCCAATCCTCGCGACATACACACAGTGTATGTAGTGTATGAACTGCTGCCACCACGGGTAAAAATGCTTTTATTGTCATTATGAGCGCTTACTTTTTCCCCACACGCTGGGCTCTGCTTCCACAAGTAGGAGCGAGAAGCATGACATGGCATTTCGTAGGTTCCGCCCTCGGTCACTATGGTAACAAAAGTTGGACTTGCTATCGTCTCAGCAGTACAGTTATATGGGATGAGGGCTGCATGGCTCGCTTACTTGAGACGGACGGGGCTGGCCCCTAAAACTGGCTGATTTCGGCAAGACAAGATATAGTGTGTAAAGAGTGCTAGGATTCTTGATTCTCACAAATGTTATTAAGACACCGTTTAAAACAGTTTGGAATTATGAAAAAACAAAACAAACAAAAACACCTCCTTTGAGCAACACAAACACTGCATGACATGCTTTGGACAAACACTGATCTGGCTTGTGTTTTTCGTGCTACCTGTTCCGATGAAGAGCACATCGTAGGCCCTCTCCATGCCCTGGATCTTGTGCACAGCAATCTGCGTGTAGCGCACGCTGCGTTTGAGCAACAAAGGAGCGCTGCGGATTACACTGTCCATCAGGAAATGGTCCTTAACGAAGTTGAGCACCTTGTCGGGCATGTGCAAGGACGACTGGATTCCCATTTGCCTGGCGTGGTTGGTCACACACTGTGCGGGCACGCAATAATTTAATAATAATTAAATATACAGTGCGCTCATCCAAATACAGAGTACAGTGTATGCTTTTGAAATGCAACTCACAGCTCCGGGTCGTGGTTCAGGTGCGGGGTGATTGTACGTGTACCACTGCTGGGTCTCCCTGTTGACCTGCCTGTAGCGCCCATTGAAGGCCCGTTCCACCTGTGCCATGGTGAAGGCACACACTGCAGAGCTGCCCGACGCTCCTTTGTACCTGTCAACAGAGTCACGAACTTACATAGAGTTGTGAATGAATGTCATTGAATCGTGTCATTGTATATGCCATGACACATTACAAGTGGTCAGCTGTCAGTGCTTCTGTGTTATGGTAGAGACCTGTCTGGCAGTCAAAAATACTGTAGGTTTTTAGCTTTGTCCCTCCATTCTGCAACCTACTACCTCCTAATGATGAATAAACTAAACATGTGTAGTTTAGTTATGTACTGTATTTTAGATTTAATATTTTTAATCAATGAATTGGCAATATTAAACATATTTGAATATTATTTTTTAGATTTTGTACAATGTTACCATATTTTGGGCTGGCAAATTGTATTTAATTTAAATTTAATTTGTAATCACTTTGGCGCCACGGTGGACGACTGGTTAGAGCGTCAGCCTCACAGTTCTGAGGACCCGGGTTCAATCCCCGGCCCCGTGCCTGCATGGGTTTTCTCCGGGCACTCCGGTTTCCTCCCACATCCCAAAAACATGCATGAATTGGAGACTCTAAATCGCCCGTAAAAAAAAAACACAATAAACAATCTCTTACATTGCCATATTTACAAAATATAAATCCCCTGATTATCAGTTACATGGCATTTATCCACTTCCCCTTCCTATACAGTATAAGAAATATGTATGAGTATATATGTACTGTATGTATGTTTTCAAACCAGCCAACGAGAGGATACCGTCTTCACCATGTCGCTGTGTCACTTACCACTGTGACGTGAAGACGCCATAGAAGACAGTGCTCTCCCAGCTGTCTCCCATGGGTTTCAAGACAAACATGTCCTGGATGATGTTGAAAGGGAAGCCATCATCTGGCAGGGAACACAGGAGCTGGGCCTTCAGGAAGGTGGTCCACTTCTTCTGCAGGACACGCTCGCCACCTCTGTCGCCCTGGAAACAAACGGAAACTTTTACGCTTCCACGGAAACAGTTTGGGGAATGCCCTTTTCTGTCCCTAGTCCACAAAGCTGAGTATTTAAAGCCATGAGTTTGGCATGGAAGAACCAGATGAATTCATCCCAGAAGTGTTTGATGCAACACAACTTATCCAAGCATGCCTTGCTTGGCGCACTGGGGGCTTTCAAGCTGGAACATGAATGTGGTCTATCACAGATGCATTTCCTTCCTTGTCCTTTAAAGGCTACTGCTGGGTTCTACTGTGCAAGTTGCACAGACAGATGACACTAGTCACAGAAGATCCAAATAAAATCAAGTCCTTTGGTCACAAACATCTGCATGATAAACCAGCTGAGAGTCCTATAAAAGCAATAGCAGTAGCAACCGACCTATATATAACAGTGCTACACAATGGTTAAAAGCACGGGTTTCAAACTTCCTTTCATCTGAGGCCACATCGTAGTTGTGGTTGCCCTCACGGGGCCAGTCATAAAAGAACAAAACAACATGAATGTCATTCAAAATGAATCATAAACAGCGTGAATCTTTTCTTTTTATACAAGTGCAACAGTAACAGTTTGAGGAGTCCAAATTAGTAGGCTGTAAAAACATTAGTAATTACAATTTGTATTGCTTTGGATCCACTTGAAGAGCCCAGGAGAAGCTGTTTAAAGTTGCGCTTACTTACTTACAGACTAGGCATGTGGCCTAAATAGGTCTGCTTTAAATGAATTAAATTACAAACATGAACAATATCTCCACTTGCTTGGAGTTGCCTCTTGAAGAAGAGGACATAGCACAAGTTTAAGCTAAGTAGGAAATTAATTACAGCTTTTGGGTTCACGCCTCACATCTTCCCCTGAGATTTAACAGAGACGGGAAGAATCTCTACATAAACACTGGTACCCTGGTAATTATCAGCGAGCCTGTAAACACACGGTGAAGCGAACCAACAGCCAGGTGGCACATGTGCAGGAGGAACAAAAACACCCAAATCTGATGATGAGTTGCAGCAGTGTCAGGGCCTCAAAAATCCTGAACTCCCTTATGAGAGCGCAGGGGAGGGAAGAACACGTGAGAAGTGGAACAATCCCTCCCACTGTGAGCTCTTAAACACGAACAACCATCTCGCTGCGTGCTGAGGTGAAGACTGGTGGGACTGCTGCAGGCCTGGGAGCCAATTAGGCTGGACGACAGTAGACTTTGCACGTGCAATAATGAGGAGCACGCATTCCTGTTCTTGTTAAAAATACCCGTGCTATACTTTTGCATGAGGGCGATTCCCCACAGACAATAGTCGGACTGTGAAAAGAAAAAGAAAAAAAAGGTCTGTTGCATCCATGTTTCACATTGTTTACCAACATCTTTACATAGGATAGAGAAGATAATGAAAAACTACACTCGTCAGAAGAAATGATGGAGATATTGGTGTTTCGGATGAATATTCAGGATGAACCTACAGTAAAATGCCCTACAGTATATAACATTTACATGTGAACTTAAATTGACCTTCTTTAAACTTGCTAATGCATTTCTCCAACTGTTCCAAGTTTAACTAATTCTTGCGCAACTTGCTGTTTTCTAACAAGGAGCTGAACGGCAAAATTCACGACACGTGTTCATGAATGGACCAATACATTTCGAAGGACGTCAACCTCTATGGCTTTTCTAGCAGCCAGCGACAGTAAATGTCACACTAAGTAAGAGAGCATTGATGTCAGTACGTATTGGAAGAAGTAAAGACAGACTGCACAGTCTTCTTGCACGTTAATCATAGATAATTGAATTAGGGGAATAGAGAAATATTTTTCCCCCCTCTCCAACGAAAAGCAGTTTTGTCCAATTAATGGGGGGAAAAAAACTTCTTAACTCCTAAATATTTCATAAAAAAGCAACACGAACTAAGAGTAGGTTAGGCAGTAAGTTGCAAGTTTCAGTTTTTTTCCCTCAGCTATTAACAATAGATTGCAAAACAAAATGACACACTTCCACAAAGCTCATGATGTCCTCAAAGCATTAACATCATTGCTTACGTTGACATTTGCGCAAATTTGTTTCGCCACCCGATTGTCTTGAGCGCATTAGTCAGACTCGGAAAATTAGACCTTTATTGTTAATCAACAGCGTATAACATAATGCTCATTATCCAAGGGTGTTGGCAAATCTATTCCCGACTGGGTTTTGACTAATTGCCAAAAGAAAAAAAACATAGCGGTCACATGTTAAAAATGTCATAAACCATGTTTTCACTGGTCATTTTAGATTGATATTGTTGACAGTAACGATAATTACTTTACATTAAAAGACAGCACGGTACGGAAGTGGTTTGCACGTCTGCCTCACAGTTAAGAGGTTTTGAGTTCTAATCTAAGCACAGTTCCCATGTTCACCCTGTGCTTGTGTGGGTTTTCTCTGGATACTCACACTTCCTCCTGCCCACATTCCAAAAACAAGCAAGTTAAGTTCATAGATGGCTCAGAATTGTCCATAGGTGTGAATGTGAGTGTGAATTTTTTTTTTTGTCAATGTGTCCCCTGCGATTGGCCGGTGACCGGTCCAGGGTATTGATATCTGATCGTGATGCATTGTGCTACATCGCCCTCTTCTCCCACCTCTGGTAAAGAATAGCAGTGCCACGCTTTAATGAGTAATTCACCACCATTTCCACATCAACACATCCAGTGTGCACACCTGAATAAACACAGGAAAGACTGAGTGGGAGAAAGGGGAGCGGTCACGTCGGAAAAGAAAAACAACAACTCTCGAGCGGAATGACTTGGGGAGGCAGAGCAAAACAGTAGTAGGAACACGGCGGGAAACCTTCAAAGATGTGCAAAGATGGTCCGCTTTATCTGACAACACACACTGAGCTGGAGGGGAGCCTGCCAAGATTAAATAAACACAAGCCTGGTGCATAACATGGAAAAGGGAAGGCGTGCATCCATTAAAGTATATCATTGCTGTCAGGCGGGATCCTCGCATCTCCCAAAATACTACTTTTCAGGAAATCCAAAAAATGCCCTCCTGCTTAAGTTACCAAACGCCGCAACATTAAAGTTGGTATATTGCTGTCATGAACTGAAATCCTATCATAGACGAAAATTAATCTGTATGCAAAGTTACCTTCGTGGCTGACGGACTTCCTTCCGCAACAAAGCATTACAGCTATCAGTTTTTAACTAAACTGTATCTAACCTAACTATTTTCACTAGTTTTCTTTTTCTTTTTCACAACATATGGACTTTCAATCTTGAGGCGACATTAATGCCGTGAGGCTACCCTGAAGTCAAGAAGCAGTGGAGTTATACGACACTTCTCAGACAGTTGATGTGTTTCCGAGAGAGTTAATAGATTTGCTCTAAAGCTATTTTCAACACTTAAGATTGGTTACTCATTTGTAAGTAATAACAGACCACGGGAGTGACCATTAGTCTTTGTCAAGAAAATAAGAAATTGACCAAACCAGGTTTCCACCTGACAGTGACTGTATGTAGTTTTAAAAGCTTGATAGAGACACAATGTAAAATACCAACAGAAGTCAGTTAAACAACAACTTATGGCAAGCTGTTGTCATTGAATGTCAATCATTAAAGCAGCGCTACTGGTCGGGATGCTATGATTGGTTGAAAACAAATTCCAATCTGTTGTTGAGGAATTGCTGTTGTTGTAGTGATGTACAGTGGACACCCGCAAATTTGTGGTTTGGCATTTGTGGATTTTTTGTGGAAACCTATTCTCCATTATAGAAGGAAAAACTGTTTGTGACTTTCAGTAACAGGGTTAGGGTTAGGGTTTAGGGTTAGTTGGATTGGTGAAACAGTCATGTGACACAAGACTCTCTGACAAAACAAAATAGATTGCGCAAGTAATAATAAATACCGGTAGATAAACATAGAAGTAACAAGTGGATTGCAGCGCAATGGAACAGAGTAAAAGAAGTGTTTATGATTAACAAAAATACTCAAGTAAAGGTAAAAAGTATGTTGCATTAAAAATACTCTGACAAACACAATTTATCCCTAAAAGTTACTTGAGTAAATGTAAAGAGTAACTATAGCTCGTTAGAACCCACCTCGGCAAATATGTACAGTACCTTCTGCCATCTAATAGAAGAACATTTAATTCTTCTTCTGGTCACTATACGTTGCTGGCATGGATAGATGAACAAAGATACATTATTCAGAGTACATAATCATTTTCTTAACATGTAGGTTGAAATTGCTTGATGACATTGGAGAGCGGAAAAAAGAAGGTGTGGATGATTCCCACGGAGGGAAACGAAATGTGATAAAAACAAGTTTGTACAATCAGACAAAAAAAACTTGTGCTGCACTATTTCCATCACACGTCCTGCGTGTTCCAACATGGGACCATCCCACCTCACCCTGAGTGGCAAATGGTGGTACCTACATGAAAGACAAAGGCAGCTGTAGGCCTGGCATCTGTGTGTGTGTGTGTGTGTGTGTGTGTGTGTGTGTGTGTGTGCGCGCGTGCGTGTTTGTTCGTGTGTGTGTGTGTGTGCGCGCGCGTTTGTTCGTGCGTACAGCGGACCAGGTGTCTGTCGTGTTTACCTTGCACACGCGAGCGATCCTCGACACAATGGTGTTGTCGAAGAAGTCAAATTCCTTCCCCGCCTCGCTGAAGAAGAAGTAAATTTTGTCATCGTCACCCACAGGGTTCCCTATTGGCTGACTCTCCTCGATGTAAGCCGACCCCACAAAGAATGGATCTGTGGAAAAACAGAGTAAAACAAACAAAAAAATTGATGAATGTGTTTGGCCTTTTTGCATAAGAACTACAGTAGCCTTTACATCGCGTTTGTTGTCAAATACATAAAACGTCAGATCTTGGAGAGTAGATGAAGCTTTAACCCTGGCTGTAATTGTACTCCGATGTCTCATCAGCATGAATTACATACAGATCCAAACAGAAAAGAGGCCTTAATTGTGCACGGTGCGTGGCGCCCTTTGACAGAGTGCTTACAAAGAGCATGTGTGCTGAGCCAGCCATCTAAAGAGGAGCTTGTCCTCTCTGCATACATTAACAAGTGGGACCTGCTAATGAGCACTACTTCTGAAACCTTACCTACTCAGACAGATACATTAAGGATAATACAAGTCTTGTTTCATCCAAGTTCAGTTCAGTCCATTTTTTTCAATTAATAATTTGTATTGAAACAAAAGTTGGTGATTTTAAGTAATCTGACCTTTGAGATTTTCAAGATACGAGTTGTCTTTCAGCCGGTCTTTTGCTTTGACTTGCGAGTAGAAATTTGAGCTACGAATGCTGAACTTCACAACAAGCAGCAGTTTGTCGGACAGTGAGCAATTCTTCAAAAGAGAGGCTTTAAGCAGTTTTTTTCTTTACCACCTGCTGTTGAAGTTTATTGTAAAAGTAAAGACAAAACAAAGAGAAAAATACGCTGCGTGTTTAACCAAACCACATAACTTGGCCTAACTAAAGTCCGCTAGCTTAAGGCTAACACACAATGCAAAATGCCATAGATGGGCTAACCAAGCATCGGTGTTGCCGTGTTATAACCCTGAAAGAAACAGAAATTTTAACACAAACGGTGGCGCAATAGATGGAAACAGATGATATAACAATAAAACTTACTGAGGAGCTGTAACCTGTACATGCAGATTCATGTATATTCCAGACATGCAAACACCAAAGGCATCAAAAAGGTGACAAAAAAAAACATCGTAGGGGGGGTGGAGCTGGTGGGGGGGTGTCGCTAATGGGCAGAGAATTGTTTTGATTTTAACATAAATGAAGCAATCTGGAAGACTCTGAAGAGTACACTATGGCAAAATAAACAAATGTTCTTCACGTAGAAAAACATGTATTTACACCGCTCAAGTACGTGTTGATGTACAAATTTAAGATCAAATTAAATTTGCCTCATTTCTTTGCTTTTTTTGTTCTGGCCTCCAATTTGAGCACAACCCATCTCCACCTGCACCTGATGCCTGCTCCAAGCTGTGCCACATGAATAGGATCCTCCTCTTTAAGTACTCTCATTCTGGAAAAGAATTGACTAAAACCATTGTTTGTTTCACTTTACTTTTCACTATTAACAACTTCAAAGGCTAATCCCAAATGCATCCTCCAGAAAAATATTAAGTACAGTATTTTTTTGTTTTTATTGTCAATTTCTGATTTTAAAGTTAGTTCATTCTGTGTTGTCACATAATCCCCAACATCGCTCTGTCGCTTAAAACGTTTTAACATTTACATCCGTAAGATAATTAGATAATTAATACAAGATGTACTAGCGGATCAGCTCGGCGCCGATGTTACGCGTGGAACTTTTCCATATTATGACAGTGTGCTCGCACAGTATTTTAACTAAAGCATTCTGATACAATTAATAATTGTCCTTGTAATCATTTTTACAATGATGTACTGCATTACAAAACAACCAAAGAACACATTCACTCTCATTTACGCAGTGTCCCTGAACGCACCTTGCGCACACCGGCTGCTGCTTCGTGCCTGCCGAATGTAAACATGAACGGCGGTTGCCAAGTACAGCGTTCGTCCCCGACATATGAAGGCTTGTATTTAGTATGTCCAGACGGGTTTTGTCCTGGAAGTCACTAGCAAAACCTGGCACTCTTGAATGACAATGAAAACCGTTCTTTGAGCGTGTTATCAATAATATTCATCAAGCAGAAATGAACTAAGTTCAGTTCACGTTTGCCCAAAATATGAACTCGTTCAACAACTTTTGTTCATTGCACTCGTTCAGGTACAACACTGGGGTTAATCACTAGCTTCCATAAAACAAACTCATTGTATTTGATTAAGGACATCATCTGCTGTAGAAAAAAATGCATGTATACAGTGTGATGTGAGGATTAATCAAGTTTTTACCTTGCAGCCATTTTAAAGAGTTTTCCGTCTTTAGTGCCATTCCTTGGCCCAAACTCTTATAAATGACAGGCTCGTTCCCTTGGAAGTTGCTGACCGTGCCCGTGTACAACTCACCATCTGAAAAAGGAAGAAAAAAAAATGTTTAAAATGGATTAGTTAGCTAATATTCCATCATAATACATTAGACAGAAATGATACGCTCGTGTTAAGCATGAAAGGAAAGTCTGATCAGTGGATCAGCCAAGTACTAATAACCAGCGCATTATTTACTGATCGTGCAAAACAAACTGAAGACTCATGTTAACATGATGACTCATTCGCAATGGTGGTCAGTCAGGGTAAGCAAAAGCCTTCTGGTGCTGGTCTAAACACCACCAGAAGCATTGACCTACATTTACAACCAAAATTCTACTGCTTCCAGTGCATGTGGATGTTAGATATGTCCAATCAGATTTTGGGATCTGTGTTGCCATGTCAATCCAATCCACCAAGGGCCTTGAGAATCAGTAGGCCCTTTGATGACGACAGCATTTTTCCTTACCTCTAATTGATCTATAGTGATCTGCACACATGAATATATTTAACAATCAGAATCTCTGATGAGTGTGATGTATTTCATTGACTAAATGTTTTATGTCTTTGTCATGTCATCAGAAAAATATTGATTCTGAACTGCACCAGGTGATGGACTGTAGCCTGCTGTTATATTGCATTTATTTTTGTATATATTGTATATATTTTGTATATCCTTGAGCAGTCACCTTGTCGTGGTGGAGGGGTTTGTGTGTCCCAGTGATCCTAGGAGCTAAGTTGTCTGGGGCTTTATGCCCCTGGCAGGGTCACCCATGACAAACAGGTCCTAGGTGAGGGACCAGACAAAGCACGGCTCAAAGACCCCTAATGATGACGACAAACAATGGACTTCGTTTTCCCTTGCCCGGACGCGGGTCACCGGGGCCCCCCACTGGAGCCAGGCCTGGTGGTGGGGCTCGAAGGCGAGCGCCTGGTGGCCGGGCCTGCACCCATGGGGCCCGGCCGGGCACAGCCCGAAAGGGCAACGTGGGTCCCCCTTCCCATGGGCTCACCACCTGTGGGAGGGGCCATAGGGGTCGGGTGCAGTGTGAGCTGGGCGGTGGCCGAAGGCGGGGACCTTGGCGATCCAATCCCCGGCTACAGAAGCTGGCTCTAGGGACTTGGAATGTCACCTCTCTGGCAGGGAAGGAGCCCGAGCTGGTGTGTGAGCTCGAGAAGTTCCGACTAGATATAGTCGGACTCGCCTCCACACACAGCTTGGGCTCTGGTACCAGTCCTCTTGAGAGGGGTTGGACTCTCTTCCACTCTGGAGTTGCCCACGGTGAGAGGCGCCGAGCAGGTGTGGGTATACTTATTGCCCCCCGGCTCGGCGCCTGTACGTTGGGGTTCACCCCGGTGGACAAGAGGGTAGCCTCCCTCCGCCTTCGGGTGGGGGGACGGGTCCTGACTGTTGTTTGTGCCTATGCACCAAACAGCAGTTCAGAGTACCCACCCTTTTTGGAGTCCTTGGAGGGGGTGCTGGAGAGCGCTCCCGCTGGGGATTCCATTGTTCTGTTGGGGGACTTCAATGCTCACGTGGGCAATGACAGTGAGACCTGGAAGGGCGTGATTGGGAGGAACGGCCCCCCCCGATCAGAACCCGAGCGGTGTTCTGTTATTGGACTTCTGTGCTCGTCATGGATTGTCCATAACGAACACCATGTTCAAGCATAAGGGTGTCCACACGTGCACTTGGCACCAGGACACCCTATGTCGCAGTTCGATGATCGACTTTGTGGTCGTGTCATTGGACTTGCGGCCACATGTCTTGGACACTCGGGTGAAGAGAGGGGCGGAGCTGTCAACTGATCACCACCTGGTGGTGAGTTAGCTCCGATGATGGGGGAAGATGCTGGTCCGACGTGGCAGGCCCAAACGTATTGTGAGGGTCTGCTGGGAACGTCTGGCAGAATCCCCTGTCAGAAGGAGTTTCAACTCCCACCTCCGACAGAACTTTGCTCATGTTCCGGGGGAGGCTGGGGACATTGAGTCCGAGTGGACCATGTTCCACGCCTCCATTGCTGAGGCGGCCGACCGGAGCTGTGGCCGTAAGGTGGTCGGTGCCTGTCGTGGCGGCAATCCCCGAACCCGTTGGTGGACACCAACGGTGAGGGATGCCTTCAAGCTGAAGAAGGAGTCCCATTGGGCCTTTTTGGCCTGTGGGACTCCTGAGGCAGCCGATGGGTACCGGCTGGCCAAGCGGAATGCAGCTCTGGTGGTCGCTGAAGCAAAAACTCGGGTATGGGAGGAGTTCGGTGAGGCCATGGAGAAAGACTTCCGGACGGCTTCGAGGAAATTCTGGTCCACCATCCGACGTCTCAGGAGAGGAAAGCAGTGCACCACCAACACTGTGTATAGTGGGGATGGGGCGCTGCTGACCTCGACTCGGGACGTTGTGAGTCAGTGGGGAGAATACTTCGAAGACCTCCTCAATTCCACCGACACGCCTTCCCATGAGGAAGCAGAGTGTGGGTTCTCTGAGGCGGGCTCTCCTATCTCTGGGTTTGAGGTCACTGAGGTAGTTAAAAAGCTCCTCGGTGGCAGGGCCCCGGGGGTGGATGAGATTCGCCCGGAGTTCCTAAAGGCTCTGGATGTTGTGGGGCTGTCCTGGTTGACACGCCTCTGCAACATCGCGTGGACATCGGGGACAGTGCCTCTGGATTGGCAGACTGGGGTGGTGGTCCCCCTTTTTAAGAAGGGGGACCGGAGGGTGTGTTCCAACTACAGGGGGATCACACTGCTCAGCCTCCCTGGTAATGTCTATTCAGGGGTGCTGGAGAGGAGGGTCCGTCGGGAAGTCGAATCTCAGATTCAGGAGGAGCAGTGTGGTTTTCGTCCTGGCCGTGGAACAGTGGACCAGCTCTACACCCTCGGTAGGGTCCTCGAGGGTGCATGGGAGTTCGCTCAACCAGTCTACATGTGTTTTGTGGACTTGGAGAAGGCGTTCGACCGTGTCCCTCGGGGAGTCCTGTGGAGGGTGCTTCAGGAGTATGGGGTACCGAACCCCCTGATACGGGCTGTTCGGTCCCTGTACGACCGGAGTAAGAGTTTGGTCCACATATCCGGCAGTAAGTCGGACTCGTTCCCGGTGAGGGTTGGACTCCGCCATGGCTGCCCTTTGTCGCCGATTCTGTTCATAACTTTTATGGACAGAATTTCTAGGCGCAGCCAAGGCGTAGAGGGGGTCCGGTTTGGTGGCCTCAGTATTGCATCTCTGCTTTTTGCTGATGATGTGGTTCTGTTGGCTTCATCAAACCGTGAGCTCCAACTCTCACTGGAGCAGTTCGCAGCAGAGTGTGAAGCGGCTGGGATGAGAATCAGCACCTCCAAATCTGAGACCATGGTCCTCAGTCGGAAAAGGGTGGCATGCCCTCTCCAGGTCGGGGATGAGATCCTGCCCCAAGTGGAGGAGTTCAAGTATCTTGGGGTCTTGTTCACGAGTGAGGGAAGAATGGAACGGGAGATCGACAGACGGATCGGTGCAGCGTCTGCAGTGATGCGGACTTTGTATCGGTCCGTTGTGGTAAAGAAGGAGCTAAGCCGAAAGGCGAAGCTCTCAATTTACCGGTCGATCTTCGTTTCTACCCTCACCTATGGTCATGAGCTGTGGGTCGTGACCGAAAGAACGAGATCCCGGATACAAGCGGCCGAAATGAGTTTCCTCCGCAGGGTATCCGGGCTCTCCCTTAGAGATAGGGTGAGAAGCTCGGTCATCCGGGAGGATCTCAGAGTAGAGCCACTGCTCCTCCGCATTGAGAGGAGCCAGATGAGGTGGCTGGGGCATCTGATTCGGATGCCTCCCGGACGCCTCCCTGGTGAGGTGTTCCGGGCACGTCCCATCGGGAGGAGACCCCGGGGACGACCCAGGACACGCTGGAGAGACTACGTCCTTCGGCTGGCCTGGGAACGCCTCGGGATCCCTCCGGAAGAGCTGGATGAAGTGGCTGGGGAGAGGGAAGTCTGGGCGTCCCTGCTAAAGCTACTGCCCCCGCGACCCGACCCGGATAAGCGGTAGAAAATGGATGGATGGATGGATATATTGATGTTTTCTAAAGTTGCGATGCAATAGTGTTGGTACTAAAAGGTGGATAGTCAATTTAGGCCTACGTACCAAATTCACGGTCCGCCACAGCTCATTAGTCAATCAAAGTTGAAATAGCTTCTTCATAAAAAATGTTTTTAAAAAAAAGGCCTTTGTGTTTTGTGTAGTTTTTGCTGTACGCACCAACAATGATGGCGGTGGATTTGTACTCGGGATTGAAAGGGCAGCGGCTGCGTCCATCCTCCATCGTCACCTCACCGGCGTCGTCCCTTGCCAGCGTGAAAGTGGACGTGTTCTGCAGACAGACAGGGCACTGTGATATCCTAATAACATGACCTCAGCAGCATCGAGCGCTAAAATACACAAGAGCGCACTGACTTACTGGCAGCGTGGACGGTGAGTAAACAGGTTGTCATTTACCACACATATGGTTTGAATTGTGAGCAAAGCGGTCTACAGTCTGGCACACGTGCCTTAATACTCCGCTTTAATAAGCAAGCGGTGATTAAACATCAGTTGCTGTTTTTTCTTTACAGCTTTTTTTTTTATTTCAACAAAACACAAAGGCATTAATAATCCGATTAACAAGAATGAAAGAAAACTCAGTAGCACCGCAGGTTTCCATCAAGCCAAAACTATCCTGTCCGCACGACTTGTTTAAATATATTTACAAATATTTCTAAGGTTTTGGACTCTAAGGAGCGTAGCGGTTAGCACATCTGCCTCATAGTTGAGAGGTCCTGGGTTGAATCCCGCTCAGGGCTTGTGTGGGGTTTCAGCAAGTCCTCTGGCATCCTCCCCATTTATATTAAAGTGAAAATAAATTACTTTACTCCAGGTTTGCACCGAAATGTAAATATCCAACTTTCTCCCACTTAAAGCTGCTATCGGTGTGTTTTTTTTCTTCGTGTACATTTCAAATGACATCCGTATATCCTATTTTACATTGATGAAACACATGTGACAACCCGAATAAAAAGATGCCCAAACTGCACATAACTCCAGCGACAACATGAGAGCAAACAATAATACAAACATAATACAAATATTAAAGGTTACATAGCATTTAGTGAGCTGTGGGCTGAACCTTACCCCATTGATTGAAATAAACTTCGTTACTTTGAACCTTCATTCGCACATGCTCATATCAGAATCAGAATCAGAATCATCTTTATTTGCCGAGTATGTCCAAAACACACAAGGAATTTGTCTCCGGTAGTTGGAGCCGCTCTAGTACAACAGACAGTCAATTTACAGAAAGAACACTTTGGGGACATAAAGACATTGACAAAAAACAATTGTGCAAAAAGATCCCGAGTCCTCTAGCACTTAGAGCGCGTTACCGAGGCGACCACACTGGTAGGCGCACATTATCTTTTTTTCGGAAACCTATCCTCCATTATTTGCTGTTTTTATGCTCAAACCAAAGCAATAAAAATATTACTTTGGCACAGTCTAGTGAAATTTTGGTGTTATTGTTAGGTTTAATTCATCAAAGGTGTTTTTCATACACATTTGACATGTCCATTTATGTTGAAGGTCCTTGAATGCACCTTGCGCACCCTCAAGATTGAAAGTAAAAGTATATTTGTACTTCTAATAGCGCATATGCTTTCCCATTAAAAAATGACTGTATTCCATAACATTATTCCATAACATTTTATTATTTTGTGTAGATGCCAAAAGGTGAGTTTTAATGACTTTATACTGTTTGTTATTTGTTAGCCAATGAGTGAAGTCACATCAGTTATTGGTAGCATGTTATTTTAGTTAGTATGCTATCTAATACTACTGATGAGCATCATGTAAATGTGTTTTGTTTGTGTTGAATAATTAAATTCCTGAATACAGTAGTTAAATACATGTAACACGTGTTCATGATTGTGTACATGCTAGATGCATAGTGCTGTGCTTTGTCACCACCTTGTGGCATCTATACATAATTACAAAACCCTTTTCGCAGGCGCATTCATTATTTTCAAATTTTCGCAATTCGTGGCAGGGGTTCACTGTACTCCATTGGCCGCCATCAGCAATAACTTGTGCTTATTTAGTGATGGTCACACGTCTAATGTAGCATATTTACATCATATTTAATGGTCTATGCGTTTGCTGTAGTTGTTTTTTTAACGTGTTTATTTGTGTTGTTTGGCCATACATGGGTGTGTATATGTCACAGATCGTTGGATTTCGTTGACCTCAAGCTTGCATCGACGGGGTATATCTGATCTACGGCGAGATATCCGATACGTATCGGCTTTATATGCATATTTGGAAGAGGCCTGATTCCGATCTAAAGCTGTCTGAATTCACCCACATTTTTTCTCTTCACACGACGCCGATACAAATTATGCTAACTGAGAGCACAAGATCAAATCAAATAGCCTAAATCCAGTCGCCAGAGTTCAACAACCAGACTTTCCAAAGCATGTCTGTCTGTTTAAAGAAGAGCTATAAAAATAAACATAAAATGTTATGCATGTGACAGACCGTCCTGCACTGTGTCAATATAAAGAGCATTCACCCTGTCCTCAGTCTGAGACATCCTGTGTTATGGTTTCACTTTTTGACGTCAAAAGTGGGCAAAGTTTACAGAGCTGACGCTAATGTCACCCCGCTGTTAGGCTACCATCCACTCCCGACGTGCTCCTCTGCTAGATAAACATGTCTGCCGCTTGAAACCACACACACACACACACAGACACACGCGCGTGCGCACATGCACACACACACACACACACACACACACACACACACACACACACACACACGCACACCCAGTACCCCTCTGTTGATTTGTCTGGATAAATTGCCTCAGCAGGGTCCTGTCACACTCTGATGGCAACGGATGGGAGAAAAAAAACAAGCTTCAAAAACCAAAAGAGATAATCCTGTAGAGTGGAACTTCTCAGATTTTCTGGAAAATATGCCTCAAAAGGCAAACTAAACGTCATCACATGAAATCTCCTTGGATTTGATCTCAGTGGAGTTATTCTTTGAGAAGGCTTTTTGTTGTTTCGTGTTTGATGTTACCACAGTACAGTACCAATGATGGAAAAACGTTGTGACTATAACCAAAGAACAGGAAATGGAACTCATTGCGACATTGGAAAGGCTCTAGACCAGGGGTGGGCGAACTTTTATACTCAAGGGTCACATTCGATTTTTAAAAGGGATAGATGTGCCAGACGACGTAAAAAAATAAATAAAATAAAGTAAAAATAAAATAAATCAAATGTGTATTTAAAATAGTTCATTTGTATGATAACAGCTTCAAATTTTTTTATTTGAGTATTTAGAATTTATTATGAATAATTAACCAATTATTTAATAACAAAAATGTTAAATTCATGTTGACTAATATTTTTATGCTTTTTTTTTTTTTTTAGGAAAACCCATTTATTAATGCAACAAATACTGTTATTAAAGGACTCTTGGTAAGGTAAATGCTGGGTGAGCCAGATTAAAGCACGGACAGGGTTACTTTGCTCACTCCTGGTTTTAGCTCTTCAGTCCAATATGAACAATACAATAAATAATTTCAGACACTCAAATCCATTTTTACTGTGTAGATGCTAAAATAAATAACAGCTACCATTAAAAAACACATTTATATTGTGCTGTACTTACTGTACCTATCTGTCGGGTTTCTTCAAAGGGTGAGTAGTTTTAATTTATTTTAGTTCTGAAGAGTTTTTACTGTGCTGTGACTAAGTTATTAAACTAACGTATTGTTATAATGTATTGTACAGTTTTATGGCAACATTGGTTTCATTCTGTAACAAATTAATTCACTTTACATTATTTCCGATGTAAAAATTTGCTTTGAATAGAGAACAACTTGGAAGTGAAGCAGCATCTTAACGGATTGTGTTCCATTTTGGAGTTTTCCACCGTATTTCAACAGTTGGTTGAGAAACACATGCTTGAAGACTTACGATGTAGCTGCAGACTGGGCTGAAGGCGTAGGTGCCGCACACGTACAGGTGAGTGCTGTTGAGACGCAGCAGAATCTTGATATAATTGAAGCAATCGGTCTAGTTGAGAGGGGGTGAAAAAAAGTAAAAAGAACATGAAAGGTGCTATTTTTCTCCTCCCAAAACTCGCTCCTGTTCTGCACAAAAAAAAATAAAAAAGTACCTGAAATGATCAAATAAAACTCACCAAAAAAAAGGACCAAGCAGGGATAAAAACTAAAACGTTCTATGGGGGGAAAAGCTGTCGCATGCTGAGTGGAGTCGGGACTACACAGCAGACGTGTGCAGTGCGGCTCGCACCTTAGCGGGCCTTGTCACCGGAGGATAGTACAACAGCTGGTATGACAACAAATGAGCGAGCACACAAGGAAAAAGAAGGAGAATTTCCCCATGCACACCTGATGAATGTGGAAAGAGAGTGTCAAAACATGATAGTTGAAGGTGACCCCAAAAAGCTGTACTCAAAGTGTTGTATGTAAGCCTGCGGCAACCTGCTCTAAATTGTGGTAACGCGTTAAGGGGAGACCGAAGGATATCCCAGCTGACCTAGGGTGAATGGTGGACTGTAAAACAGGTGGTCTCCATGCTGGACTGATTGCACAGTATTCAGCTATTTGAATCATTACACTACCTGTTGTCCATTCTCAATATTGCTTATTCTGTTCAGGGTTACAGCAGCTGACTCAAGGCAATAGGTGGTCTCCGCCCTTGACAAATTGCCAATCTGCAATGCAGTCGAACTATGGGTTCCACTATTCCACCTAGGGTCCAATTCCTGACCATCCATCCATCCATCCATCCATCCATCTGCTATACAACATAGCTTCTCAGGGTTACGGCAGCTGAGTAAGGGCAAAAGGTGGTCAACACCTTTGGCTGATTACCAATCTGTGCGGCAGTCAGCTATGTGAACAACAACACTACCTACGGTCCAATACCTGACCATCAACTTTAAATACTTACCCCGTTCAGGGTTACAGCAGCTGACCTAAGGTGAAAAGTGGTCTAAATCCTGGGCCAATTTTCAGTCTGCACAACACTCAACTACTGAGAACCATTGCACTACCTAGGGTCTAATTCCTGACCATCCATTACTTTGTTCAGGTTTACAACAGCTGAATTAGGGCAAAGTGGTTGACACCATGTACTGATTGCTAATTTGCACAGCAGTCAGCAATGTGAGCAGCTACACTACCAATCCTACCTATTGCTCAAGTAGTACAGCTCAATGTGGTATGCACCATTGAAATAATGTTAATTTATGAAAGTGACACAATATACAAGAAAAATAATGCTGTCGAAATTTTGTTGTTGTTTTTACCACTTTCTCTACGCGTAGCGGTGTATCTCACCTCGAGGTTCTTCCCTTTGAAGCTGCACTCTTCTCTCTTTCCAAGCGGAGTAGCCCAAGTTAGCTGAAGGCCAAAAACAGTCAGAATAAATCATCAATAAAACAGGGAGATGTGCTTTAAGAATGTGTACAATGAACTTTTGCATGTTGCCGTCCAAAAGAATAACATTCTGATGTTGAGAAATCTGCTACAATTAGTATAGGGTATAATTTAAAAAATACATAAATAAATAGCAGTGTATATGTATATGAAAAAAAGATTATAATTATAATATGGATATATTTATTTGTAATATTATATATAGAATATAGATTTACACAATACTGGCTGCTCATTACAATGGACCTTAAGGCAACAACAATAAGAAGATGACAGTTTAATTCTATTTTCATGATTTCCTTTGAGGGAAAAAAAAAACTAAATTCGACTCCCAGAGCAACACTGTGCTTGTGCGGACGTGTCTGGCACAGTGACACGCTCACATTCTTCTGCAGCTTAGTCCTGCTGATGTCGGAGAGGCTGAGGGCAAACAGCGCTTCCCGGGCCCCCACGTACAGCATGTCGTCCTCCTGGCTGAGCAGCAGCGATGTGTAATTGAAGACGCCCTCGGCAGAGAACCTCTTAGCCGATCTCTCCTTTGCATCTGCGAGACACACATACAAACCGCGTTGTTATTATAAAGACGTTTATGCACAGTCTGGTAGTGTGAAAAGTACACAGGTGGCCACTTAAAGGGGGGACTTGAAAGGTGGAAAAATTGACTTTTTAATGGGTTGTTTACAAATGTTTGGGTCTCTCGAGAGCCTGTCTGACCATCAAGTGTAAAATTAAACAACCATGTAAATCCTAAATGATATATGTCGGAAAATGTCTCTGTGGGTAAACTGTATTGAACTTCCATAATTTACATAATAACTGCTCCCCACACTGAGTTTCTCTGCCCATGATATGATCAGCTAGGCTGGGTGAAGATCCAGTCACTTTCAAGCAGCTGCTTGACCCCCCCCCCCCCCACCCACTATCGTGTCAAAGCCAAAAGGTCAGCAGAGTTGCATTGATTTTTGTTGGATGCACAGGATAGCGTTAGCTTCTGATAAGCGGCACATACTTGATTGCTCAGTGAAGTTGTCAATGTGGCCTTGGTGGGTATTTGTGTTTGGTGATGTGGCCATGCGCCACATACACATGGCGTACTGTATGATGTGATGCCTCCAACTATTATTGTCCTTATGAATGCGCACTTTTTTCTCTTGGCTCTGAAAAGACGAAAGCCAGCATGCCAAGCAATACAAAAGAGGACGAATAGAACGCGCACACTTGCAGGCGAGATCCATTCCACTGTTAGGCACGTGTGAGATACAGGCCGCTGTTATGCATACACTTGACGGCAAGATAATAAGAAGCAGCCAGCGAAGCCTCTGCAGTATCAAAGCTCAGGCTCTGCCCCTGGTTGTCATCGTAACAAAAGTTGGACTTGCCATTGGCTGAGCAATATATGGGGTGAAATAAGGTTTAGCTAACTTGCATGAGACAACCCCTAAAAACGGGACGACTCACCAAGACAAGAAAAAGAGTGCTTTTATAATTATTTATCTCTGGGGTATTTTGACAAAAGCATGTCAGACATGATATCAACACACATTGGAACTGTTTTAAATGCAAAAGCAATGCAGAATATGCCTCCTTTAAGGTTACAATCCTGACAAGTTGCAACAAACGTGTTTGCTGCTTTGCAACGAGTACAGTTGCACTTACACAGTCAGACGGCCCAATGTGGCTCACACTCAAAAATTCCTTCGGCAAAACAAAGTTTGCCAAAATGTGTTTCTAACCACTTGAATCCAACTAATGGCAGCCAATGCAGAATTTATCAGCCAGCAATGTGGAATCCAGACTTGGAGCAGTGGTATTAACATGCACTTTGCTCACAGCTTCCTACGTGTTAAGCGTGCTGATGCACTCCATCACATAGTTGGTTGGGGGAAAAAAGACAAAAAAAATGTACTAAGTACTATTGATGCCAGCTACCATCATCATTTTGGATGAGATACCATACATTATTTTACATTAGGTTTCTTGCATTGGCAAAGAGACACATGTCCCGGAATGTTAAAAATTTGTAAAAAATAAAAATAAATAAATCAACAACTGTCACAGGTTAAGAGGTGAAAATGAACATGTAGCATCTTGGATCTGATGCCATTCCAACTCAATGGGGTTCCTATGCCAACAAAGACAACACCTGACAGTTTGACCAAGATTGACTGAAAATTGTGAGCGGTATGGAGGCGAGAAGCAACATGTCTATCACCTCGTTGACCCAACGCACACTAACGTCTATGGCAAGGACCTTGAATTACCTACAATCAAAAGGATTTATACTTTGACAGTGACAGAATTCTTTACAATTTAAAGATCATGAAAATAGTGAGTGGATGAGGACTAACAAGGAACATTTACTAATAAAAGCTTCAACCCAAAATATCTTAAACATTTGACATCATTCAAGATCCACTCAGGTTCTTGCACTGAAAGAAAATTAATACCTGAAAACATAAAGGATCACATCATGCGGCAGGTACAGAGGTGATGAGGTACTCATGTGACTACAGTAATTCAAGCAAATTGTGGATCTGACAAATAATCCTAGAAAGTTTGAAGGTCTGTAAACATTGGAAGCACTAGAGGTGCCAAGGAACATGGACTAATATAACGATTGACGCAAACTACATCAAGCATCTTGAATCTGAAGCCAAGATCTATTAGATTCTTTCCACAAGTGAATCACTACTCAGTATTAAACAGATATCAAATCAGCGATGCACCAATACTACCTTTTTCAGACCAAGACTCTGAAATGCCCGTAGGTGTGAATGTGAGTGCGAATGGTTGTTTGTTTGTGTGCCCTGCGATTGGCTGGCGACCAGTTCAGGGTGTACCCCGCCTCTTGCCGGAAGATAGCTGGGATAGGCTCCAGCACGCCCGCGATCCTATTGAGGATAAGCGGTACAGAAAACGGATGGATGGAAGTACAATTACAAGTACTACAGTATTTACATTTAAGCACTCGCCGATTCAGAGAACCAATAGAGTGCCATTAGGTCTTGCAATTGTGATGAAAATGTATTTTATTTTTATCATGTTTTGTTCAAAAACACAAACTTTTCTTGAACATGGATGGCATAAGTCTCATTCAAATTGAACTTTTTATAGCGTAACCATGGGCCATTCATTACTTCAATTTCAACATCAAACTGCATGTTTTTCTAACCGTCTTGCCACACATTTCACTTAAATGTAGCCTTTAACACGATGCATTTCACATATGTGGTGTCTCAGTCGGAAAACTAGGGGGCACTTAGTAAAAGGAGTACATACAATAGATAAGAGATGAGGAAAAACATTGGGTGCATCTCATTTCTATATTTGGAACTCCTTGGCCGCCTGGGTGGAGTTCGTCATCCATTTTGCGGAGCATAATTTGCCCTCATCTAATAAAGTGCCGTCATTCGTTTTTACCTTAAAGTATCTCCACATAGACATGACATGTTTCTACTTCACCTGCCCGGAGGTTATATTTCAGGCTGGTAAAGCGGCATCGATGTGTTTGCATCGGAGCATAGACGTGCAGTATAAGCACCGATACGCGTATCCCTATCTCAAATGTATTTAAAAAAAACGAGATTTTTTCAGAGCAGCAAAATTAACACTTGAGAATAGGATTAGCAACAAAAAAAGGGACATTGTTTACATACTCTGTAAAGCCTTTTCCTGGGTAAATATTTACTTCTTGCTTCTCATTGTAAACAGTGAAAACTGAAGATGACTCAAAGACAAAATGCTGCTGCCTTGCCCTAATAAGATTAGCAGCTTGTAAACACGAATATTTGCTGCAGTTCAACTCAACCTCAAGTACTTTGGCTAGAAAATCTGGTCTTCCTACATGGGAGACAGCCAGCTGCACAAGACTCATCTTGTCCAAAACATCACATTTGAAGGACTTTTGCAAACCAAAAGCTCTCACTTTGCTGAAAATCCTGCAACATCTGGAGTCAATGTAGAGAAAGCCTGCTATTAAAGTCATAGGCGGGTACGCAATGTATATTTTAAAAACAAAAAAAACAAAAAAAACTTTTCCTGTTGTCTTCATCGGGTCGTTTCAAGAAAGCACAATAAAATGAAGAACAATTAAATAAAAAGCTCCCACACATTTTTAGGAATACTTAAATCAGTTTAGAACCTTGAGAGATTGGGGCTGACAATAATACATAAAATAATTTAAATAATGCCGAAATTAATAAAGTACAGTAAAAATATTTTTTTAAAGATTTTAAAACTTTAAAACAGCTCAAAAGATATCAATGCCAAGTTTCTACCATCAGTTTAAGGACTGTCAAATGAGAAGAAATAAAATATAATGTACAAAAACAAAAGAAAATTGAATATAATTTCAAAAACTATAATAAAATTAAATATCAAAGCCTTTGAAAATAATTCAGTTTAAAACTTCTCAAATGTAATTAATGCTGACAACTAAAATCTTAGCAAGATGTACTATAAATGTTTACTAGTCTGATGGTCTTCTGGGTTCTGGCCATCCATTAAAAAACAGCTTCCCTGTGGCACATGAACACCCTGACGTGCATCACTGGGAGAGAGCATAAAAAGCAGAGGAGGGCAAACTCATAAAAGTAGCGGCACTAAGAAATGGACATCGTTTCAGACAGTGATAGTCCTGCTAACACTGAGCGGTCTTTCGAAAAAAGAAATAAATAATGTCAGTTGCGTGGCATTTCCTGTCTTGTGGTTGACCAGCGCAAGCACTCTTGAAAACTTGAAAAGGTCATTTCTGGTTGGACAAAGAAGAGAGCGAGAGAGAGAGAGAGAGAGAGAGAGAGAGAGAACATTCCCAGGCAGACGCCACGTTCATCCATCAGCCTCTTGTTTCATCAGCTGCCTGCCAGCATCAGCTCTTCACCTTTGCTCAATGCCACACTTATCATCAATACTGCCAGATCTAATGTGTTCAATTAGCCACAGGTTGCCAAGGGACACTATATGGACATAGCCTTGGCCATTACAGCTCCTCAAAGTGAGAATGAGAAAACATGTGTGGACCATTCCTTTACTCTTCTGGGAAGGAGTGTATCTGTGGGATTTTTTGTCCATTCAAACAGAAGATGATTTGAGAGAATCAAACTAAATCCAATTAAAGAAACTAGAAGCTTCTATTAAGGACTTAAATATAATATAAAATATATACCATCCTTCCATTCATCCATTGTATTCCGCTTATCCGAGGTCGGGTCGCGGGGGAAGCAGCCTCAGCAGGGAAGCCCAGACTTCCGTCTCCCCAGCCACTTCCGCCAGCTCTTCCGAGGAGATACCGAAGCGTTCACAGGCAAGCCGAGAGATGTAGTCTCTCCAGCGTGTCCTGGGTCGTCCCCGGGGTCTCCTCCCGGTGGGACGTGCCCGGAACACCTCACCAGGGAGGCGTCCGGGAGACATACTAAACAAATGCCCGAGCCACCTCATCTGGCTTCTCGCAATGTGGAGGAGCAGCGGCTCGACTCTGAGCCCCTACCGGATGACCGAGCTTCTCACCCTCTCTCTAAGGGAGAGCCCGGACACCCTGCGGAGGAAACTCATTTCGGCCGCTTGTATCCGGGACCTCGTTCTTTCGGTCACGACCCACAGCTCCTGACCATAGGTGACGTAGGAACGTAGATCGACCGGTAAATCGAGAGCTTCGCCTTTCGGCTTAGGTCCTTCTTTACCACAACGGACCAATACAAAGCCCGCATCACAGCAGACGCTGCACCGATCCGCCTGTCGATCTCCCGTTCCGTTCTTCTCTTGTGAACAATACCCCAAGATATTTGAACTCCTCCACTTGGGGAAGGATCTCATCCCCGACCCGGAGAGGGCACTCCACCCTTTTCCCACTAAGGACCATGGTCTCAGATTTAGAGGTGCTGATTCTCACCCCAGCCGCTTCACACTCGGCTGCGAACCGCTCTAGTGAGAGTTGGAGATCACGGTCTGATGAAGCCAACAGAACCACATCATCTGCAAAAAGCAGAGATGCAATACTGAGGCCACCAAACCGGACCCCCTCTTCGCCTCGGCTGCGCCTAGAAATTCTGTCCATACAATTTATGACCAGAATCGGTGAAAAAGGGACAATTCTGTCCATAACTTAAAAAAATATATAAAAAATGTATACCATCAGTTAAAAAAAATTCAGATGACATTAATGCCAATAAAGATGGAATAAACTAAAATATGATAAAATACAATGAAAACGAGCTAAATAAAATAAAATAGAAGCTTCTATTAAACATAACTATTAATAGATTTGAAATTCTAAAACAGTGTAGATCATATTAAACAACATTGATGCCTATAAAGACTTAAAATACAACAAAATAATAATAAAATAAAAACAGAGGTCACGATACTGATAATGTTATCTGCAAAAGAAAAAATAAAATAAAATAAAGTAAATAAAAAAATACACGCCAAACCATATAGTGAAACAGATGTTGAGATGCTAATCGCTCCTACGAGGCCCGATTGTAAACATGGCTCGCAATGGCTAAAGCAGCATGAGGCGGCGATGTGCAACTTTGGACCCTTCATGAGGTACAACTGCACAACGTAATATCATCCAATGTATCAAAAATTTTGCTCTTAGAAAGATGAGAACGCTCACTAGAACAGAAGAACATATTTACCATAAAGGTTATTAGGCTTAAGAGCACTATACAGAACAAGTCTTCACAGCAAAGAACACACAACATACCGGTATCTATCTGAATTTTTATCATTCGGTCATTCAATCAATAGGTGATCGATTTCTACCTCCAGAAGGGGCGCCAAAGGTCAAAATCAATTTGCAACAAACCACATCAACTCGTACCTCAAATGAAAGCCAGTGACAAGGGCTATCCAGAATTATTTGGTCAATACACTCTTACAACATCAAGGCATATCTCAAATAAAAGCAATCGATGAGTGAGTTACTTCCTGATCTGATATCAAAATTGTCAATAAACCCTAATAAAATCACCCAAAAATTTTAGTATTTGAAAAAGTCCATATCACGGTCATAATTATTCTGCAACAAACCACACTGAGTGGTACCTCATACGAAAGGCTCTCACAAGGTGATAAAATGACCAAAAAGCATGTTTTGTTACTTGGAAAGTCATTAAGGTCAAAAATCAATTTGCAACACACCACATTGAGTCGTAACACATTAAAGGCCATGTTGGCAACCTTGCAGATATGTTATCACATTGTCAATAAACCTTAGTATGGTGACAAAACTATCTAAAAACATGTTTCTTTACTTGAAAAAGTCACCGTTTAGGTCGAAAATTTAGTTGCAACAAACCACATTGAGTCATACCTCATATTAAATGCCTTGTTTGTGATTTTCCATATATGTTATTACATTGTCAATAAACCCTAATATGATGACAAAACTACCTAAAAACACATTTGGTTATTTGAAAAAGTCACCGTGAAGGTGAAAAAAATCCAACAAACTACATCGAGTCATATATCATATACCTGAGATTTATGTACACAACTTGAAATGTGCTGTTTAGCATGGCTTTTGCAGAATTGTGTTCATCATATCGAGTTGTGTGTGCGCTAGTTGCACCTCATAGATAACAAGCACACCATGGCAGTGCCTAATGCTCACTGAATGTTGATTAAGCAACATAGACGGTGTTGCATCGGGACAAATAAGTGGAATGCGGGCACTTGATGCGGCTTAAACTGAGGAAGAAACAACACACACAAGGATGACTGCATAGCTCTCAAACATGACTTGTGTGATGCTCAGCTCTGTCTTTAGTGTCTCTCAGGTGTCAATCTGCTCGCATACAGTGGTGGTGGTTTACCAGAGCTGGAAGCTTTGCACAATCCTGATGCCTTTGTGGTATGCGTGAGACGAATAGAAAGTGGCTCGATCCAAGAACAGTCGGAGGCAGATGTGAAAGGATGAATAGTTTATTGATGAAAGTAATGGTGGTGGTCCTAGGTGGGTTGGCAGGCGGTGGTGTGGACAGGTGGCAGGCAGTGGTGAGGACAGGCGGCTGGTTTGGCGGCAGAAATTACGTGGATCAGGAACACGGTGGGACACACACACACTGGAACAAGGAGACAGGAGTCAAAAAGGGAACGAGGAATAGGGTGATTTACGGGAGGTAAAAGGGCCATGCTACCACTGAAAGTAACTGCAGGCATTATATGACAGTATCCCCCTCTCAACGGACACCTCCAGGCGTCCTGCCAGGCTTCCCAGGGTGAGCCGGGTAGAAGTCACCCAAAAGTCACCCATACCCTTGCCAGTCAACTAGGTACTGGAACCCCCTCCCCCCGAGGATGCTAGACACCGTGAATGCCGGATGGTCGTCAATAATCCGGGGGGTTGGAGGGGATTAGGCAGGAGGACTCAGGCCGCAGGTGGAGACAGTTTTAAGCAACAAGATATGGGAGGTTGGGTGAATTTTCAAGAACAGTGGAAGCTTCAACCGGACGGAAGTGGGATTGATGATTTTGGTAATCGGGAAAGGACCAATGAAACGGGGAGTGATCTTACAGGATTCAGTCTGAAGTGGGAGGTCGTGAAAAGAAAGCCAGACAGATTGGCCCACCTTGTATTCAGGCAGAGGGGAGCGATGACGGTCCGCGAGCTGTTTGTTGCGTGCGGCAGACCGGGTCAATGCTGCACAGACGTCATTCCATACAGCCTGGATCCGCTGGAGATGATCCTTGACTGCGGGGACAGCCACTGCCAGCTCCTGCTCCTTGAACAATGGCGGTTGGTAACCATAGCAAGCCATGAATGGGGACATACTGGTAGCGGAACTGATGAGGGAGTTGTGGGCGTACTCAATCCACGGGAGGAATGAGCTCCAGGAGGAGGGGTTGCGTGCAGCAACACAACGGAGGGCTGATTCCAGGGATTGGTTTTGCCCGCTCCGTCTGGCCGTTGGTCTGCGGATGATATTCCGATGACAAGCTGGCTGCTGCGCCACCGCTTTACAGAATTCCTTCCACACCAAGGATGAGAACTGAGAACTGATGAGAACATGCTGGACAAGGAGGTCAGTAGTTTCGAAGGCGGATGGTAGCTTGGGGAGAGGTATGTAATAGACAGATTTGGAAAAACGATCGACAATGGTGATAATGACAGAGTTACCTTCAGAAGGAGGTAGACCGGTAATGAAGTCCAGAGCAATATGGGACCAAGGGCGGCTAGGGATAGGCAATGGACGCAGCAGCCGAGCTGGGAGCAGGTGTGAAGACTTCCCTCAGGCACAGACGGAGCAGGCTTGGACAAACTCCCAGGTGTCTTGAACAAGACTGGGCCACCAGAAATGCTGCCGGATGAACTGAATGGTGTGGGTGATGGCAGGATGACAGGTGAGTTTGGAGGTATGAGCCTAATGAAGAGAAATGGCCAGGTCTTTACGAAATACCGGAGAGAGATCATGATATTCTCCAGGGACTCCGGAGAGGTCAACGAGCATGGAAGAGGGTGGTGGTGTACCAGAAAGAGGTATAGCTGAGAGCAGGCAGTGTGAGTGGCAGTGAGGGCTCCATCCGTTGATGGCTAAGTGTGTCCAGTCTATGGTGGGGTTATGTCTATTAAACCAGGGAATTTCAAGGACTAATGGGGTATCAGGAGAAGGGATAACAAAAAGGGAAATGTTTTTGCAGTGATTTCCTGAAATAAGCAAGGTGACTGGCACAGTTTGGTGGGTAACAGCGGAGATGATACGGCCATCCAGGGCTGTGGCCTTCTTCGGAGAGCTGAAGCAGTTGGAGAGGAATTTGGAGCTGGTAAATTTTGGCTTCATGAATGAAATGGTCATCGGCACTAGAATCAATCAGGGCAGTGATGGGGGTGTTAAGAGCCGAAACTATAATGCAAGCGGGAACGGTCGTGTGAGAGGGAACGCTTGAGGCGATGGCGGTTTGGCTCACCACAACCCTCTCAGGTTGCGGTGAGCCTGGTCTTTTTGTCGGAGGGGATATGAGGAAATAAAGTGACCGGTTTGACCGCAGTAGATACACAGCCGCTGGGCTATACGACGCTGACGCTCCTGTGAATCGAACCGTGTCTTAGCAACTTGCATGGGCTCTTCAGTGGATACGTAGAGTGACTGAAAGGCGGAAGACTGTGTGGGAGGCGGGTGTGAAGCTGACGGCGCAGCGCTCGGAGTGGGAGGGTTTTTGCGCGAGCGAACCAATCTCGCTTGTGTACGCCCTCGCAGTTTGTTAGCCAGACGGATGGAAAGGCCGATAAGATCCTCAAGAGAGGAGGGCTCGTCCCGGACTGCTAGCTCATCCTTGAGCTGCTCGGAAAGGCCATTGGAAAAAAATCACGTCATCCCACCCACATTCACCCGCCAATATCCGGAACTCCACGGAATTTTCCGCTGCAGAATTAGCGCCCTTCGTGAGCGTGAGTAGACGACGGATGACTTCTTTGCCCTGAACGGGGTGATCGAACACTTTACAAATGTTCATCGGAAAAGGAATTGAATAAGTGGAGTACCGGGAAGGAGTTTAGCCATAAGGAAGTGGACCATTTAGCTGCTTTGCCACAGAGGAGGTTAGGGTCCATAATGGCCGAAGTATTCTGACACGAAGAGAGAGTGGCTGGATCCAAGAGCAGTCAGAGGCAGATACAAGGGGGTTGTCATGGCAACCGGAGCCCAGCAACTCAATGACGTGATGATTGAATCATTTACAGTGGCATCAAAAAAATGCAGTTGACTTAAAGTTACACTAGTCAAAACTAAAGAAGCTAATGTACGTATTTGCTAACTAAACAAGTTTGTGGTATTACACTAGTGTTGTCACCATACCAAAGTTCTGACATTAAAACAATATCTCCATAAAGTAAGTCAACAAGATGAGTTCTATTTTAAAGCCATTGCTAACATAAAAAGTATTTTTTGTCGTTGCAAAACAATGTCTTGAAATAAAATTGCCTCATCATTTTAGTGCGTGGCAATCAAAGGACACAAGTAAATAGTAATGCTAGCACTGATGCTAATGCTAAAACAACACGAGAGGTGTACTGGTTGGTCCACTAGTTACATTAAAAAAAATAAAAAAAATAGGTGATTCATGGTCAGATGCTATTTAGTGTAATATACCGTAATCCCTGCAATTTCACTATTCATGAATTCATCTCTTCGCTTTTTTATTTTTCCTGAGACATGCTTTGCATTTTGAGGAGGGGACAATTGTAACCTGGGTTATTAGTGGAATTGATAGTCTTCTCCGCATGTGTTTGTACATAGAAAGTTGCGGTTGATTTTTTTCAAAAAATCAAATCATCTGCAAGCCATTTTCATTTTCGTGAGATGACTTTGAAACTGACTGTTTTGGGATCATATTTTGTTCTACAGCAGTACCTTGACTTAGGAAGTTCAATTCATTCCGTGACCAAGCTTGGAACTCAATTTACTTGTATCCATCCATCAATTTTCTGTACCGCTTATTCTCACTAGGGTTGCGGGCGTGCTGGAGCTTATCCCAGCTATCTTCGGCGAGAGGCGGGGTACACCCTGAACTGGTCGCCAACCAATCGCAGATTTTACTTGTATATCAATTACATTTTTGCTATAAATGAATTGAAATGCCATTAATCTGTTCAACCCTCCCAAAAACCACCACCATTTTTGGAATATTTTTAATAAAGAACAATAGGATTGTATTGCATAAAACAAGAGAAAGTAAACAAATAAACTGGTTCTATAAAGTATAATTGCTGTACGTACTGTAGTATTTGTGTGTTGCATGTGGCCTAGTGAGTGACATTAGGAGCTTGCATCACAGTGCACTAGCAACTGTGGCTCTCCTTGCCCACATGCGAGGGTATTAGAGTACTTTATTTGCGCCATTTTTCATTTTTTTATTTTAATTTTTTTATTTAAGTGGTGGTACCACTGTATATTTACGTTTTTTTTTTTAGCAGCTAAGACATCTCCCATTGTCACTTTGTGTACTTTCGACCACACATCTGCGGTCGTGAATATATTTGAACATTCACAATCTAAGTGGGTTGCACATTCCTGCAGATGGTTTGTGCCGCTTGCTAAGTGCACTCCCTGGAAGCTGGCATGTGATTTAAGGCCTAAGTGCTAACGCAGCATACAGACCCACTATCGTGCGTGTGTGTGTGTGTGTGTGTGTGTGTGTGTGTGTGTGGTGATGAATTGTGCAGTAGTCTGCCGTTCTGGTTGCAGACGCACCGCAGAGTAAGCTGAGCGAGTGAGGAGGCGGTCGGGGCCAGTCTGAACGTCGCATGCTGATGGTTTTCTGCACGCGCTCCTCAAACAGCTGGAAGCTTTTACCAACGCACCGCCACCACCGCTCACTTCCTGTGTCGTTGTACTCCACACATGCAGCTTTGGTGATAGGTTCTATTATAGCGGCCGGGGGGTGGGGACTAAGTTCTGATAACGACCAGGTTTTCTTGTTAAGAGCGCAGAATTGAAAAGTGATTTTTTTAAAAACAATAAAATAATTGAAAAAACTCATTTTATTGTGTTAGTCTTTGGAATGGAATTATAAAATGTTGAAATAATGTGCAGGTAAGATTTTAAATAGCATTTTAGTATAGGTAATCGTCATTAAGTATGGAAATCCATTAATTCATCATCAATGAAAATCAGTTTATGGTCCATGTACTAGTACAGTACGCTCTTTGTACTCACTAGTAGAACGACGAGGACACACTATTAGAACAACTGCATCTTACTAATAATGTGTTTTTCACTATTACCTTCCATTACTGTATGACATTTCTACACCTCAGTAGGACATATTACTAGTGAGGCAAAACTAATAGTAGGCATTTTGGTACTACTAGTAGGGTCCAAGAGGCTACAAGTGCATGACAGATGACTAGTTGGGCCTAGTAGTGCAGCACAGTAGTTTACAAGTAAGGTTTAATTGTGTACTAGTAGGCCAAAGGTGGTACTAGTAGTGGGGGGGGGGGAAATACTAATAAGACAGTCTAGTCATTCTCATCGTGCGCTGTACTTGGTATTTAGTGCACTTCAGATGTCATTAGCATTTACCATTTTGGCTTATCCTCAACCTTGTGAATTCTAAAAACAAAGGAAAAATGAGTAACAGGTATAACTTTTGTCATCCAAGAGATAGCTTCACTGCAAATTTTACTCTTGCAATGATGCACACAAAAAAGCCAAAGAAAGAAAAGACAAATCCATCCATCCATCCATTTTCTGAGCCGCTTCTCCTCACTAGGGTCGCGGGGGTGCTGGAGCCTATCCCAGCTGTCATCGGGCAGGAGGCGGGGTACACCCTGAACTGGTTGCCAGCCAATCGCTGGGCACATAGGAACAGACAACCATTCGCACTCACAGTCATGCCTACGGGCAATTTCTCCAATTCATGCATGTTTTTGGGATGTGGAAGGAAACCGGAGAGACCGGAGAAAACCCACGCAGGCACGGGGAGAACATGCAAACTCCACACAGGCGGGGCCGGGGATTCAACCCGGGTCGGCCACCGTGCCGCCAGAAAAGACAAATGCATTTTTTTAATCAACAACAATTATCATTGGTTTAGAAATACTGCCATCATTAAAAGAGAAAGAAAAAGAAAAAATTGGTTTGGTTGGTTTTCTGAAGTGTTCCTGAGCCCATGTGGTGTGAAATATATGTGAAATAGTGCATCGCTACAAAAATGTGATTAGAGCTTCATTTTTATTTATTTTTAATACAGGAAGTTAAGAATAGAACCACAATGATGTCATGACTTGCCAGACTATCAAAGCACTCCCTAAACATCCAATCTGAACGCTCCAATGTCTTGCCCTCGACTACTCACAATCAGCAGGGCGCACATTTGCATGTTATCTGGTAAATTGCTATGATTTGCAATGTTATAGTCCTTAATTCATTTTAAGTGGGTGGAAATCCAAAGGAACAATTAGTTGGATGGAAAAAAATAATAGACCCAAAGTGTGGCATCACACTGGAGCCTTTAAATGGCTTCTATGGTCCAAACGTCAATGTTAACAGAATGCGAGGCTGTGTAATCTACTTTGGATGCAGCAAATTCAAGGGAAGTTGTCAGTTTTGATTCATGCTAATGTGTTCATTCTTGACAAAAAGTGTACATGCATGCTGAATGCTAATAGCGCTCCAAGTGCAAGATCTCCATGGGGGAAAAAAAAACTCGAAACAGTGTATCAGTCTCGTCGTCGTAAAATAAAAATTACTTACTGCGAGATGCTTCCCAGACTTCATGAATCACACATTTGCATCAGCCCTGTTACAAAATCTCTGCCCCCAAAAAAAACAACAACAATCTTATGCAGCAATCCCTAACAATGTGTCATTAACCTTGCATTCCTGTCTGTCCACCTTAATTAAGAGCTACAAGGTCATTACTCACCACACGCCATTCTGCGCCAATCAAGCTCTTGAAATGTGTCAGGACGAAACCTTTCTCCATATGCTCTGGAGCATGTAAAACGGGGGACGAGGCCATTAAAACCATGCCGCAATTAGGTCCCTATTGTCGAGCATTGTTGTCGTCGGATGAGAGCATTTGTGAGCGTCACCTCTGCTAGTGGGGGATTCGAAGACACCCTTTCTTTCAGGATCAGCGGGCATGTCCTCGTCATGTTTTAGGCGGACATCGCAGTCTAAAAAAGCTCAAAAGCAACTGTTTTAGAAATATCTTATATTTTTATTCTTGTGAAATGGTATACATTGGACGCCCCGCATACTTGCGGTTCGACACACGCGGGTTCACCCATTCACAGATTTTCTTTTTTTTCCCCCCCCAATTCAAAAAACGTCCCCTCCCCACTTTTTTCAGGGTGAACCAAACCTGACAACACTTATTAGCGGTCTATCCCGACTAATCCAACAATTTTTGAGGTTTAAAAAAACAAGGTGCTTTTTTTTTAATGCGTGGTGAGACCTGGTCCCTATCCCCCATGAATCGCGGTGGTCCACTGTGTTCCCTCGCATATTAGTGATTCACTACTTGTGCATTAAACTTTTTGCTGATTGTTTTTGGAGCTTATTCTCGATTATTTTCATTGATTTGCTGTTCTTGTGCTCAGGCCAAAGCCCTGTTTAATATAAAAGTAGCGATTTGGCACCATCTTGTGGCATCTCGGTGCTAAGGAACTATGTTGAAGTGAGGGGAGGAGCTATTAGATAGGTCAAAGCCCAGTTTGATATTAAAGTACTGCTTTCTGCTGCCATCTTGTGACATTTATGGGAATTTCAATATGTTTTTTATGTGGCAGCGCTTGGAACACATTCGCGGGGATTACTGTATTCGCAAACAAAAAGCCATTGAAGAAGCAAAAATGAAGTACAATATTTGACAATATGTTGTTATTTTTAAGAATTATGGTCATCATTCTGATTTTTACTCTTGTGAAATGGTATATATACTGTATATATGTATGTATATGGTCTGCAAAAGGAAAGACAAGGAAAAAGTATCCAGTATAATTTTTGCCATCATTCTCATTTTCACTCTTGTGAAATTCTCTCTCCACTAAACAAGACCAAGAAGAAGCTGAAAAAGTCCATGATTTGTGAAGAACACAGTCGTTGAAGAGAAGCGCTACGAGGTTATTTCTCCCCGCTCGCCATTTTGCGCTAATCAAGTTGTTGAAATGTGTCAGGACGCAACTTTTCTCCGCATTGCCTGGAGCGTGCAAAAAAGGGGGAACGAAGCCAGTAAAACGCCTTGACCTGACGTGCCGCAATCACGTCCCTATTGTCGCGGGTCATTGTTGACGTCGGACGCGAGCACTTGTTAGTGTCACCTCTAATAGTAGTGGGTTCACAGTCTGCATTTCTTTCAGTATCAGTGGGCGTGTCCTCATGGGGTGTTAGGAGGGCATCGGAGCATGTAAAGCACACTATTATTTGGCCCGGACCCCTGAAAACACGGGCAGCCTGCCTCCACTGCCGTCCGCACGCTGCCAAGGTCGCCGGATCAGCACGCATGAGAGCCGGCGCACAATATACGGCCGACGTAACGCAAACATATGTGGGGAAAGGACACCATGCACAGAGTTTAGATGCTTAAAAGGGGCAAATAGTAATAGCGGTCCTGTGGGAAAGCCACAGCAAATATGTGCCTTACTCGCATAAATAAAGCATTCCCAACAATGTCACCATATTTGCTCCTGGAGGAAAATGCAAAGTTGCATTCAACCACAATTGTTTATCATACTGGACAGTATACAGTGATACAAAGTCTACAAACCCCTAGATTTTCCGACCAAGATTTTCTCATTTCAAAACATTTCCACTAGTAATAGAACCAATAACCTGTACAACGCAATTTCATCTTCTTTTTTTTTTCCACTTTTCAAGAAGGGAAGGAAAACAAAACATTATGTGGTTGCACAAGTGTGCACATCTCTTACAGTATAACTGGGAAGAGGCTGTTCAGAATTAACCAATCACTTCAAAACTCATGTTAAATGGGAGTCAGCATACACAGACCACATATTTGATGACCCCCAAATACATTTCAGATGTTGTAGTAGGCTTTTCCTGACATTTATTTTTATTTTTTTAATTTTCCTAGCAGAAGTCTTAAGATTTTGTGCTAACACTAACTGCTATTTCAAACTGTTCATAATTAAATCAAACTTTCGGGGGAGGAGCTAGGGTGTTACAACGAAGACAGCAGCTACTCAGTGTCGCCAATATAGCGAGTTTTTCAACTATATTTAGTGACATTTACGATCCAAACCACTACTGCAACCAATCTAGCTACTTTATTAGCATCCATTAAGATTTGTTTGCATTTTGCAAATACCTCTCAAGACCACAACGCCAACTTTGCCGAACATTCCAGTTTGTGCTGGTTATCAGAGGCTAACGCTAGCAACAGTGTTAGATACCATAATGCTAATCTGTGTTGACACTACAGGCCTCTTTGGATTCTCGTTTTTGCTTTTTGCTTTTTCTTTGAAACTTTCCTTTCATATCCTATCGGAGAGAGCTGACCCGGACATACTTGGAGGAAAGGTTGCTCGAATTCTAAAAATGCTTAGGAAAGGTGCCTCAATAGACCCTTAAACCCACCTTTCAAAAGGATGCAAACCATAATTATTTACAGCAGCAATCGTTTAAGCAACAGGCCACCAACAAAGTTTACCAACACGTCAAGAGTAGAATGAGACGAATCACATGTAAGTTACCGTTATGCTACATAAACAATAAATGACAATGATAATATAGGACATCATCACAATAGTTATTTGAATAAGCCAGAATTTGTACCATAAGAAAATAAAAGTCCAACGTCACCTTTTGAGAAAGAATACTAAAGGCAGTGAATTTCCACATCAATGTAAGTTTAGTCCCTTCAGTGATTCTCACTGTTGGTGACAACCTGATTGAAATAATTACAACACGCACGCATGGATCAAAGGGCGGCTTTTTGTAGTTCATCTTCGGGAAATAGTTGTTTCCAGGGCTGGCCCTAAGATTTTGGTGGCCCAAAACACGATTTTGTATGTGGCCCCAAAAAGGGGTGGTTTTTGATATGGGTGACATGGCTAGTTGGCCAAGATTGCCACCTTCGTGGTTATTAAGTAAATGAGCTGAAATGTGAAATCACAATTTGAGAAAATTCTGACGTATGTAATTTCAGGAATATGCAGATAAAAGATTCACCTGGTTGTTCCATTTCACACTTGATGGGTGCGCAGAAGCTCCAGAGACCCAACTATTTATCCATCCATCCATTTCCTTTACCGCTTATCCTCACTAGGGTCGCGGGCGTGCGAGAGCCTATCCCAGCTATCTTCGGGCCGGATGCGGGGTACACCCTGAACCGGTCGCCAGCCAATCGCAGGGCACACGAAACAAACAACCATTCGCACTCACATTCGCACCTACGAGCAATTTAGAGTCTTCAATCAACCTACCATGCATGTTTTTGGGATGTGGGAGGAAACCGGAGTGCCCAGAGAAAACCCACCCAGGCACGGGGAGAACATGCAAACGCCACACAGGCGGTCCCCAGAACTGTGAGGCGGATGTGCTAACCAGCCGTGCACCGTGCCCCAACTATTTATATACAAGCAATTTTAAAGTCCATTTTCCATAATATGTCCCTTTGAATGTTATAACACCCAACCAATCAAATGGACTTAGTTCCACAGGTGAGTAATGGTAGCATATTTGTTGTCCATGAAAACAAATGGACGTTAAACTTTTCTTTTTCAGTTATACGTAATCTGACAGTTTATGAAGCAGCAGGGAACAAGACAATGTGAAAAGATACTGTGAAAATTCCACATGAAACCGTATCCAGCGATAAAATATGTAAACAAAAATAAGGGTTTTAACGTCGTGGTGGTGAAAAATCAACCGGCTCAACTCTTCTCAGGTTCGAAACTTGAACGACTCCTTGTTGATGCAAGCAAAGGAATAAATAAACGTCTTCTGTCTCGAGAGACGTTTGTGATAACGAGAAACACGCCGCATGCCCAACTTTATTCCCATGATTCTTTGTGCTGCTCTAATGAATAACAGACGGGCTCTCCCGCCGCAGTCGCCACACAAAAACCCTCCACTCGGCGCACATAAGAGCTTAGCCCGCTCATTAGGAGAGACGCATGGAGAATGGCAGCGAATGGGGTAGGAACAAAAAAGACGTCTTTCCAGGAAAAACACCCCCCCTTGTCCTTGAATACAATTAGGATTAGGACCATAGCGAAGGTTTTACGGGGGTGACGTGTTTTACATGGTGTGAGACAGGCCAGTTATTCACGATGTTGAATTGTTTCTTCAAAGCGACTTAATCAAATCCATTTAGATGTTGGACAAAACTAAATGGCTTAAGAGAGAGAAAGGATGTTCTTCAGATTGAATAATAGCAGTCTCACATGCAGTGTTGCACCGGAACTGGTTGACATTTTGTGCCAACGTGAACTAAACTTAAGTCCATTTCTGCCTGATGAACGTAATTGCGAACGGGCTCATTCTGGTGTCAAAGAACGCTTTGCGTACGAATGTTTATTTCCATAAAAGACTGACAGGTTTTGTTCGGGGCTTCGAGGACAAATCTCATCTGAACACACTATACTGTATGTACGAGCCTTCGTATGCTTCAAACGCTGTGTTTGGCAACGCACTCAGTGCGGCCACGGCCGCCGTTCATGGCAGCATGTCGCGAGGTGCGTTCGGGGACACTGCGTAAATGGGAGTGAATATGTACTTCGGTGGTTCTTTTGTAATACAGTCCATAATTGGAAAAAATGATTACAAGGAAAATGTTTATTTGTATCAGAATGCTTTAGTTAAAACTCTGTACAATCACATTGTTCACATTGTCATGATATGGAAATTATTTTGTTCTGTAATATAAGAATAGATAAAATATTTTGTTAATGTAGTCAGCGAGAGCTGCGAGGAATGTAAAGTTATCAATGTCCTTTTACCATCGTTCCTGTCATATTCTGTTGCGTTTTTGCTTGCACATAAAGGACAAATGTCCTGTTTTTGTTTTAATTCCTCATATTAAAAAAAGACCATTCAAGCAACACGTTTTTCTTCACGTTTTTGAGATTGTAGGGTGAAAGCTGCAGCAGGCTACCAGTGTGGACTGAACAGGTGGCAACAATGGGAAAATGAAATGCCAGCACTTAAAAGGGAATAGCCCGTCAGCAACATATTGAGAAAAAAAACAAAAGCAAAAAAAAACAACAACTATGAAGTAGTTTCATCCATCCATTTGCAACACCGCTTATCCTGGTTAGGGTCGCAGGGTGCTGGAGCCTATCCCGGCTGAGTTCGGGCGAAAGGCGGACTACACCCTGAACTGGTCGTATGAAGTAGTTAGTTTTTGGAATGGTGAACTTTCTTTCAAAATTTTGAGTTATAAAAACTATGAACTGAACGTGGGCCTTGCAAGCACTTACACCAGGACGGCTTCGCTCATCACGGCAATTCACTCATGCAAATGAAGGCTTGAATCCAAACCATTCTCACGATGGTCTGATATCATTATTTTAGAGTCTTGATTCTCCAGTTTAGGGATGTACATAGTAATAGATTAATTAATCGTTAAGAATTCCTTCGATTATATGGAAATGATTGTTGATTACTTCGCTCTCAACTAGTTTACTTTCTCAAGAAGCTATGAAAACCTGGGGTACAGTACATCCACAACTCCACCACATTAGTCTGCTCAATACAACACTGGCATTGTTTACTTGATGATTCAATTAACCCATACATGATTAAGGACATTTTGCACATCCCAAGTGGACTCAACTCTATACTACCAAACTTGAGAATCCTAGTAGTTTTAAATGATATGTGACTGGAACAAAAACAATAATGACCAAAATATATTTTTACAATTTTGTAATGGTTACGACACAAATAAATAGAAGCTCATCCATCCATTTTTCATATCACTTATCCTCACTAGGGTCGCGTGTGTGCTGGAGCCTATCCAAGACAGGTTTGGGCAAAAGGTGGGGTACACCCTGAACTGGCCGCCAGCCAATCGCAGGGCACATATAAACAAGCAACCATTCGCACCTATGGATAATTTACAGTCTTCAATTAACCTACCATGCATGTTTTGGGGATGTGGGAGGAAACCCACACAGGCACGGGGAGAACATGCAAACTCCACACAAGTGAGGGCGGATTTGATGTGCTAACCAGGCACCCACCGTGCTCCCCTTAATAGAAGCTCTTTAACCAAAATTATATGTATCATGCTAAAATTATTATTTGAATTTACAGCTTTTACTCCAAAAAAAAATAATTTAAAAAAACTGGTAAAACATTGAAAGCTCACTAAAATTGAAAGCGCTATTACAGGACTTCTTGATGCTGGATGCACTCCTCGTTATTATGACTGCCGGTCTAATGAATGTGTTGGCACTAAATATGTTTTTAAAGATGCCCATAATAAGAGATAAGTCAATAAAATGATCGTTACGAATTCTGTCGATTGTGTGGACTTGTTTTTGATTATTTGCGCCCCATCTTCAGTGAACCCCCGTTTATCACGGGGATATGTTCGAAATGCACCTGCAACAGGTGAAAACCTGTCATATAGAGAGGCCAATATTTTTTATTCATTTACCCCTCCTGCTTGCTTGAAACACAATTAGACTTATTAAATCACACCTTTTAAATACGTTGTGAACATTGTAACACAAATAAATTATTGCAAGCATAAAATGTAGAGAAAATAATATACGTATTGTGGTGCGTGTGTGCATGCATGTGCCTTTAAGAGGCAGGGCCTGGCGTGACATTGGCTCCTGTGTGTGTGAGTGTCTGGGCGTGAGCTGTGGCTGACAGCAGCTCCTGCATCAGTGTTTTTTTGTTTTGCTGCTCTCCTGACGTTCAATAAATGGCTTAAAAGTGCATGGAAAACAGTGGCTCTCCTTTCCCACGTGCAAGGGCGTTACAATAAGAAAGTAAACATTGAAACGATCACTTTGAACAACTACAGACTGCGTTATAGCTGGGGTACACTAAAGTTTTCTGCCTAAAAAAGTCCAACATGTGGTCAGCTTTGGGCAATTGAAATCTAAGCTGACTGCCAATATGGCGCGAGTCCTCCGCACTGCTAAATACGGCACTGGCATGGAAACAGGAGTTCAGAACATTCCGAGAACGATTCTCCAATTCCATTTAAAATCTAAATTAACTGAAGAATGTGAAGAAATAGAGCTTTAACCATCCCCATTGGGGATCAAAGATGTTTTTGTCAAAACCCCATCCATATATGAAATGAGATGAGAAAAGCATCACAACTTCATCGAAATTCAAGGAGATACCATTTTTGGATCATGTCGAGACGTGAGATGTGACAGATGATTTATTTTCCTACTTACCGTATCGAAAAGTGATGCGCGGCCTCACGTCGTCGTCCATGGTCGTCGCTGATTGGACGCAGAGGGCCAAAAGGATGGCGGCGGCCGGGAGGAAGCACGCGCCTCCCGCTGATGCCCACATGGTAACCTACCCTCGCACCAACTAACACGAAAGAACAGTGTTTGTTTTAAGATTCCTCGGAATTCATCAAGCTCCACCGTACTCCCGGGCTCAGCTTTCTATCCTTGCCGTCATCTTTGGAAGGGGGAAGGGATGCGGCGAGCTTGTGAACGTGCCCTTGAATTGATCCTTGTATTCCCACAGGTCCTCCTCCACACGGCAAGCAGATTCTTCGCACAAAGAGGAGGAATACTTTCTGGATTAAAAGCCTGCTTGTTTTTTGCTGGTGTATGTGATCCGCACTAAGCAGTGGTCATCTGTGGAGAGAACAGAGGGAAACGCTTTCTTTAAGTCTGATCCAAGAACATTGTAAATTAAAGCTCAGCTAGAACAACACATTCAGTTTGTGACAACAAAAAGAAAAAATTGGCCGATGATTTTACTGCAGAGCTGAGATTTAAAGAGATTCTCAGTTTTTCGACTTTGCCAGTAAAATTTGTTGGCTCACTGTCTCGATTGCAAAACATTTTTGTTGCCGCGATGCCAAAAACAAAAGCGAGGCCACTCTTTGAGCACGCTGCCAAAGAATAACTCCATCAAAATGCAAGCAGCTGGCACTCGACGCACAAACATCATGCGGTAGCATCACAAACCTTTGCCATTTTTAATCCCCCTGTATCAAATTACACTTTCATTAACAATCAAAGATGATCATGAGAAAGCTTGGCTGTGTTGAGGATTAATGAAAGAACAGCGAGTCCAAAGACAACTCTGTGTTTGTATATAGAGGCACAATGAAACCACCTACTCAGTGACTTTTATGGGCTTTTAGTGTGCATTCACATCTTTCCAGAATATTCCCTTTGCCCATTTCTATTAATTGATACAAACTATCCAAGGCATATCAGACCGGATGGATTTAAATTCAAACTTTCATTTAAAAATTAATCATACAGTGTGCCCGAGTGGTATTCACGTACCACGTCCGCTAGTACAGCGACAGAAATGGCCAACAAAATCATGAACCAATCAGCACGCTCCTGGTATATGAGACTGCCATGTACTGGAGATACTAATTGCAATTTACTGTACATTGCTTAGTACACTGTTCATAATGTTTTTCACGATGGAAGCCGTTGTTTGGCCATTTTTATTTAATTGTTGCTTTTACTTGTGAGCAAAACTTTGAGATATGAGCCCTGTATGGTGGCAGTGAACACAAATCAACTAACTCTCTTAGCTTAGCAACAAGTTGCAGTTTGGCAGATGAGCGAATTATGAATTTTTTTTTTTTTTTTTAAAGAGGTTTCAAGCTGTTTAATGCCACTCCCAGTTGACATTTACTGTGAAACTAAACAATAAACAAAGACTATTACATTTTAGAAGAATGTATTATTTCAAACAAACTTACCATTAAGTTCGCTATCTTAATGCTAACATATAATGGGAAATGCCATAGATGGGCTAGCAAACAGCATCTATTTGGCAGTGTGATAGGACTTCAAGAAACATATGAACACAAATGGTGCAGCAACTCATGTAGAGAGAAAATATATAAACACTCACAGGCATAAAAGTTTTTATAAAGTACAATATTACTGAGTTCTCTTTTCCTTATTAAAAACACATAAAAACAGTTTTTTTTGGGGGGGGGGGGGCAGGGGAGGCTGGAATCGATAAACGGCATTCCCATTTATTTCAATGGGGAAAGATGATTTGAGATAGTGTTCCGAGTAACGAGCGTAGTCATGGAACTAATTAAACTCATCGCTCAAGGCACCACTATTTATCAAACTCTACAGCTATCATCTTATTATAATAATATAGTAATAGCTTGTACATACCTGTTTAAAAAGACACTCATGTTGACATACAGTATTATCTTATAGATGCTGTACATATTGTATTCTATTTTAATTACTGCCTATGCACTTCTGTTTTGATGCAATCTGCATTTTGTTGCCTTGTACTTCTGACGTGTAATGACAAAATTGTGAACGTTTGGTGATCAAATTTAACCCGGAAGAAGATTTACTTCCTGCTACATCAGATACAACTACAATCCTGTGACAAAATTAATAAGATTATTGCATTGCCATAGAGCCATAATCCCCCAAAATTGAAAGACACTAAGAATCACTACGACACTTTTTATAATGAATGCACGCATGGACATACAGTAGCAGCCTGCTGTCAAACCCTTTGTAGTTCTTTTAGTGGGTAAGCATTAATGTGTGCAAAGCAAAAACTAAAATCTAAACCAGATTAATAAATAATGTCAAATCAAGACAAAAACAGCTATTTTTTTGTCACTCATGTCAGAGCTTGCTTCAAGCATCTTTTTTCTTAAACATTTTCACACAGTAATATAACTTATCTAGAGTGTATTACTTGTTATGAGATTGTTTATCTTAAAATAAGAAATACCATAATTCTATTGGGACAACAATGGGAATAGAATGGGAGTAACACAATCTCAAATACTGAGAAGTTAGGGATATTCAGCTTTCAGGATGAACCTAAAATGCACTATAACCTTTCTAGGTGCACTTAATTTGACCTTCTCTAAACTTTTGAATGCACATGTCCATCTGTTCAATTTTTGCACAGCTTTCTATTCTCTTACAAGTAGCTGAATGGCAAAATTCACAACAGGTGCTTCATCTATGAATCGACCAATACATTTCCAAAGAGGTCCACTTGTATGCCTTTCTGTGAGTCTTCCAATCTTTCTCTAGCTACGCTGCAACCTCTCTTAGATCAGCGGCCACTTCACTCTGAGAACATCCTGTTCTGGACTGGTCACCAGCCAATCGCATTGCACATACAGTATAGACAAACATCGACTCACACCAATGGTTTCAGTCTTCAATGAATATCATAATTTGTGAGGCAGACGAGTTAACCACTCATTACCATGCTGTTGTTGTAGTAAACAGTCAAATAGAAACACAACAAGATACGTTGGTTGGTTTGTTATTTAGTTAGCAGATTCCTACAATAGTTTTGTAGAGGCTTGATCAAAGAAGAACCCATTCATTTTTCATGTCGAGCCAGGTAAAGATGTAATTTTGACATTTCCCTGTTACTATTCGGTCACATTGGACCCAAGAGAGGTAGTCAATCACCGGCTCAAGCAGATTACCGTTACCCACAGGACTGGAGGGGAACAATAGAGAGAACTGCACTCTACTAATCTACAGTATTTAGTCTGCTGTTGTTACTACGTTGCATTTATTGTTGGGTTACATTGTTAGGGTGTCGTGCTATTCATATTTTTATTCGACATTCAAAGTTTAACTGTCAACCCCAGTATGCGCCGTGACTGGAGAGACCAGTGTTCCACAAGCATATCATTACTCAACATAAGAGGTCTTTCAATATTTAATGCAAAACGAAAGCTTTCAGGGAGGATTCCTGGTACTTTGATGAATTGTTATAGAGCATAATCCAAATAGAAAATGTATTAACCATTTCTCCCCACCTTTTGTTACCCTGGCCTAGCAAGTAGCTTACTGTAAGCTCAACAACAATGATTTCACCTGACATTAACGTACCGTTGGTGGCCTGATACAGCTTTGTGACACAAAGCATCCATGCCAGCTTGCTCTGAGAGCAAAAATCTAATGCTTTCAGAGAATTTAAAATTTTAAACCGTGAGGATTTGGGGAATCGAGTTAACTCACTGACACGTGGATAAGACCGTAATAATGTGGATGCAGCTGACAGCAAACACATAAAAGACAAGAAAAATTATAATCACTGCCCATATTTGTTTTCTATTGTCCTGAATCAGTCTGATAAATTAAACCGTGCCCTTCCATCAAACATGAAATTAAAGTTCAATAAAAATTTGACAGCAAGCGGTAAACAATAAAAGTGGTCACGTTGTTTTGTCACTTCAAAATAGAGAAACTGCGATACCTATACAGCAATAAATGCATCAGTTGAGACAAAACAAGGAAAACAAGGCTTGCTGTATTTATTTCTTGGTTTGGACCCAAAAGATGCATTTCCACCTGAAGTTCCAGAAAGGTTTAATTCTTGCTTCTTGGAGTTCCTTGAACTGCTCCAATCAGACCCCTTTGGGCTTTGGTCTGTAGTTTGGTACTGGAGCTCTCTAAAGTATTAGCGTAGCTCGAAGGGTCTTCTTTTGGCTCCCGGAATTATAGTATATTGAGACAAGAGTTCCCCGCGGACCAAACACACAACAGTCCTCTGAAATTACACAGTTCCTACGGTAAAGTAGTCATTTCTACACACATATTCTCACGTTATAACGACGTGGAAATTTTAT